>NC_069780.1:60996666-61299696 GCF_027406575.1 Nycticebus coucang | reverse complement strand
TGGATGAGTGGTATTTAAAGAAAAATTTATACCTATTTTCATGGTAATTAAACTTTGTTTCATCTACTTTTTTCATTAAAAATGGTTGTGATAGTCTATAACAATGATAAAAAGAGAGCCCTTTGTTTTAAATAAAGATGTACAATCTGGAACCCTATCAACCCTTATTCTTATCACAGTAGTTCAGTTACTAAAACTTCTAGGAATAAAGAAAAGCTGAATTTGAGAAATCTGACGTCAGTTTAAAAAAATAATTTCCTCTACAGTGTCTTTGAGTAAAATCATACACATTTTCTATATGTCATCCACTGAAAATAAATTTAAAAATTAATATTGCTCAATTTGAAGCAACATTAAGTATAAGAAACAATACTGAATTAGACTTTTCTGTGTTAAACATCTATGATTTGAAGAAATATTCCATTCTGGAGTGACATGATGTAAATATACTCCTTTTTAAATTTAATAAGCATTCACACTTAAAGGCAAATTTAGTTTCTTGTCTTGTTAATGCATCCCTAAATCCATTAACTTTTTTTTTAACAAGGCATAATTTCCAGGCAATTCATCTTCCAAATTAAATCTACTTTGTACTTTGTCAATTTCTGTCATAAACCATGGAACACTTAACTTATAACTGTAAGATAAGAGCTATTCCTGAGGCTAGCCTTTTATGCAAGAACTCCTTGTGAGAATTATTAACAATGCTACCTTAAAGATGAGAAGTGTTATCTGCCATTGTCTTTGTAGAATATCAGTTAAGAGTTTATGCCAATGTTATGGTTTTTTCACACTATTAGCCCATCTTTCCCTTTGGTGATTCAAAATTATTGCTTCAGATATCCAAGCATTTCAGTGATAGAATTAGATACTATCTTAATCTGATTCTGCTGCTATAACAAAATTCCACATGCTGAGTAATACATAAATAACAGAAACATATTTGTCATATTTCTGGAGCTGGAAATTCAAGACCAAGGTAGCAACAGGTTTGGTGTCTGGTAGCGTCCCCATCTCAACTTCCAAGATGGGGTCATCGTGTTTCCTCCTCTGGAGGGGAAGAATGCTGTGTCCTTATGTAGTTGAAACAATGGAAGGGATGAAAAAAGGCAAAACTCTATCAAACTTTTTAAACACTACTAATCCATTCATGAGGAAGTGACCTAAACACTTTCCCAAAGACTCTACTTCTCGCCTCTTTTGCCTTGGGATTTAAGTTTCCAACACAAGAATTTGGGGGGATACATTCTGACATGGTAGATACTATCAATTGCTAAATATCCAGCTTTACTGTGTCCACAGATTTTATTTCATTTATAAATTCTTACTAAAAAATAGTTCCCAGTCATTTCCAGTTCCCATTAACATTTAAAAGGTCAGTGAGATATCACCGGCATGTTATTGAGAGTAAAAGCTGGCATTAAAACACCCTTGTAGCTAGCCAAGGTGTCATCTATCTATAAAGACAAAAGAAGGGCATATTCAGGGATACAGTACTTTCTGAGAAAACTACTTCAGGCTCTACACTAAGCAGTTGATGATTTAATGAGAAAAAAAGAAACAAAATTAAATATAGAAGAATCTGAAAATAGTAAGAAATATATTTTAAAATAGCTCTAAATCTAAGTGAATATTTCAACACTAATTTAAAAGCTGGACATTACCATGGTGAAAATAAACCTCAATACACATCATATTCAAAAAGTAATTGCAGAGGGATATTTGATCTGAACATAAAAGTTAATGTTATAAACCATCACAATAAAAATATAGAAGAATATTTCTATAACCTGGTTATGAGCAAAGATTTTATAGAAAGACAAAAATCAACAGGAACAGAAGAATCTATAAATTAGATTTCAGCAGGAATGAAGATATTGAAAACCTGTGCTCATATAAATTAAATATGAAGAAAATAAATACATAATTTATAGATTGGGAGAAAAATAGCACCTATCTAACTAAGAACTTTTATAGAAAACATATTAATAGCACCTGAAAATTAATTACAAAAAGACTAACAATAAAAATTATACGAAGACTTGATGAATGGCTAATGAGTGCTTGAAAACATGTATCATAGGTCCTCAGAAAAATGGAAACTAAAATTGCAATGCAATAAAACTATGTACCAGTTAGAAGGGGTGCCCTAAAAAGGATGATAACACAAAATGTTCATGAGAATGTACAAGTTGGAAATCTAATACAATGCTGGTGTATATAAAAAATTCTAAAATCATTTTAGAAAGAAAGTATTTTCTGGTTTATTATAGAGTAAAATATGCACTTATTTTTTTAACCCAGCAATTCAACTACTGGATAGATACTGAGGAGCAATGGAAATATATTTCTGTAAGAAGATTTGCATTAAATATTCATATTAGCTTTCTTCATCCTTTTTTGAGTCTTCTGGGTAGATGCCCAATAATGGGATTGCAGGGTCAAATGGGAGGTCTAGTTTGAAATAACTTTTGTGCTTTGCTTATACTCTTCCTAATAAGCTGTTTTCCATTCACAAAATTATATTTCTTTTAAAACTGCAAAAGAAAACATATGGACCTGTAAAAATATTTTATAATTGTTGATAATTAGATAACTGAATTTCCATTTTAAATAAGCATAAATAAAAAAAAAGTCCTCCTTTTGGGAATCTACTGAGTTGACTATGTGAAAGCTAGTAGTGATTTTTTTTTTAACAAACTTTTTGGAGCCTTAAAAACAACCTAACTTGGGCGGCGCCTGTGGCTCAGCGGGTAGGGCGCCGGTCCCATATGCTGGAGGTGGCGGGTTCAAACCCAGCCCCGGCCCCAAAAAAAAAAAAAAAAACCAACCTAACTTGTCAGATTGATACAATATAGTCAGTTGGTTACATTCCTGATTCTCATTCTTTGCTATATTGTATCCTTGCCCTTTGTCATATGGGAATGCCATACTTTTACCCCAACCCACAGAAAGGGTAAGAAATATTTTCCTGCCTTTTCATTTTTGAATTCAAAAAAGCATTTTGAATTTGTCCACGTGACTTGTTTTAGTTGATATTAGTGAATGTGATGAAAGTAGAGATTCAAAATGCACACCTGTGGTGCCATGCAGCCCCATGTACGGGAGGTGGTGGGGGCAAACCCAGCCCTGGCCAAAAGAAACTGCAAAATGCACATCTGTGATTGGGTTTGTGAAAATAAAGTCATAATGTTGCTGCAATAAGTATGTTAAATGTATATATTAACATTAATTAAATATATTTTGCATGAGTAACAGCACATGAATGTTATCTTTCTTTTAAGTACTTACCAATTTTTATTTGTAAAATTGCCCTTTATTTTTATCTTTTTGCTTTGTTATACACACAGCTCCCTTCTGTTTTAGTTTCTATGTTTTGAAGCAAAAAAAAAAAAAAAAAAAACACTTTGCAGCAATATAATAGTGATGATAATGCCATTAATTTGTACCATTATGCTCCAAGGATTTTGCATCATTCTGGTTTTTTGTTTGTTTTCTTGTTTTGGACTTGTTTTTGTTTTTTTGAGACAGAGTCTCACTTTGTTGCCCTTGGTAGAGTATCATGGCATCATAACTCTCAGAAACCCAAAGTCTTGGGCTCAAGGGATTCTGTTGCCTTAGCCTCCCTGGTAGCTTGGACTACAGGCACTCATTACCACATCCGACTTCTTTTTCTACATTCAGTAAAGATGCAGTCTCCCTCTTGCTCAGACTGGTCTTGAACTCCTGACCTCAGAACAGCTTAACCCACTCATGTCTACCTCCCAGAGTACTAGGATTACTGGTGTAAGCTACCATACCTAGTCAATTTCATGTCAATTTGATTCGACTATAAAATTCTGTAAAGCACTAAACAATTGCCTTACATGGTTTGAAGAAAATCTAAGTCATCTATATACACACAGCAATACAGAGGGTGCCAAAAAATGTATGCATATTTTAAGAACGAAAAATCTGTATTAAATTTGTAATAGTCAAGTCACATTTGACTTGTATCTTCACAGGCTCAGTATGACTTGTGTTTATCTGAGTGTATGTTGAGTGTTACAATTTTATACACACAAAAATAATTTTAAATGTTTAATTAAAGAAGATCAATCTTAATATAAACTCAAAGTCCTGAATTCTACATTTTCAAATGTAAGTATGTGAAGAAATTTTGCAACTCATTATTTTCTTTTTACTCAGAAGAATCAAATCATTTTGATTTTTTAAAAAAGTACATTTAAATTTTGCATTTTAGATTTCCACAGAGGCAGTTCCATTGCTTTTAAGATACAGATGAATTATTGAGTAAAGAATATAAGTAGCTGGCTCAGCGCCCATAGCATATTGGTTACGGCGCCGGCCACATACACTGAGGGTGACAGGTTCGAACCCGGCCCTGGCCTGCTAAACAACAATAACAACTGCAACCAAAAAATAGCTGGGTGTTATGGCGAGGGCCTGTAGTTCCAGCTACTTGGGAGGCTGAGGGAAGAGGATCACTTAAGCCCAAGAGTTAGAGGTTGCTGTGAGCTATGACGTCACAGCACTCTACCGAGGGCAACATAGTGAGACTGTCTCAAAAAAAAATATAAGTAGAACACATCACACCTTTAAAGAGACATATTTAAATGATGTCATTGAGGTGGGTCCTAATCCAATCTGACTTCTCTTGGGAAGAAATTAAGGCCCACAGAGCCACCAGAGACGCCTTGCAGAGAAGGAAGAGCATGGGAGGGCAACACAAGGCAGGCCGTGGGGCTTCGGGAGAAATGAAACCTAGGGACACTTGGATCTTGGGCTTTTAGCCTCTAGATCTCTGAGAAATAAATATCTGTTGTTTAAACCCCCCAGTCTCTCGTACTGTGTATAGCAGCCCTAACCAAAGTCATGCCCATCTGTTTTTCCAATTAACCTAATAAACAAGACTGCAATTCCAAAATTTTCTACCTCCAAGAGGCTATTACTAGAATTTTAACATAAAATTTAATTAATTCTTATGCTCGCATGATAATTGATTCTTCCATATAATGAGGGATTATTAGATCAAATTTTAAGTGTAAATGTTTCCTTAGCAATGTTGAATTCCTCATCTATTGTTTCTTTTATGAAGAATGTTTTCTATAGCTCAAAAGAACATAACTGTTGCTGTTGTTCCTGATATATATATATATATATATTCAGGATGTTGCATTTCTGAAGCAAAATGATATGGAATATTGCCAAACATAATAAAATATGAAGAGTACTTGAATTGTGTTATAAGAAATAAGATAAAGAATAGTCAATGTTTACTTATTAGCCAATATTTTAAAATGTAATTCTGGTCCTAAGTACTTCAGATCATTCTCAGCACAAATACATTGTCTAAACATTTCCTTCAGGTTAAATATAATTATGTATGTCAAATCATCCTTATTAAGACACATTCTCTCATATTACATGTTAACTAAAGTGTTAGAATAAAACGTGTGGAGTTTATAATAATGTTCTGCAGTAAATTCCATGATTCCCGCAGGTTTTTGGAAAAAAACCCTTTTTAGAAGAGTAAAGAAAATGAAATATTTTTATTCATTGCTTCCAGTTAATGAAGAAAACACAATACTTACTGTTTTATATTTCTTTTTTTTTTTTTTTTTTTGTAGAGACAGAGTCTCACTGTACCGCCCTCGGGTAGAGTGCCGTGGAGTCACACGGCTCACAGCAAACTCTAACTCTTGGGCTTAGGCGATTCTCTTGCCTCAGCCTCCCGAGCAGCTGGGACTACAGGCGCCCGCCACAACGCCCGGCTATTTTTTTGTTGCAGTTTGGCCGGGGCTGGGTTTGAACCCGCCACCCTCGGCATATGGGGCCAGCGCCCTACTCACTGAGCCACAGGCGCCGCCCCTACTGTTTTATATTTCTATTACTTCACAGTTTTAGGGGTAGGACCAAATGTCAGGTCCCCATGTTCCCAGTACTGAGAAATGATTACACTACTGGGTCAACAGAATGAACTGGTAGAGCAAGCAGGTGCAATGGGCCAAGTGTCTACTACAGTCTAGAGAAGGAATTGGTCAGCCCCTTCTAGTGGAGAAGACTCTGAGATTAATAAGATTTCTCCTTTTATGCTGACTCTCTAATTTTATGTCATGTGGGGAATGGAATATTCATGTTCTTTTGGAAAAGGGTGTAGAATTCCTGGAATTGGGAACCCTTTCCTTTTCTATCCTTGTAAGACAATTTCTGAGGGTGGCTTTTATAACCTCCATTTGTAATCTATCATGGTCCTGGTTCATGTAATTTTTTACTATGTTAGTAAGAGTAGCTCATTTAGAGACACACACTTCAACTGTGTGTGCATATTCTAAAACCCTCTATTGAGGCCTTGATAACATCTCTACTTTGTGGTATCTCTACCTCTTTCTGATTGGTCTAGTCCTTGGAAACCTTCTACTGTCGACCAAATATCAGGTCAGTCCTTGACGACCCCCTTGTTACATCATCTTTTCATTCTTGGGAGCCCCCTTCCTAAATTTCTGATCAGGCTGTTCTCAAATCTGTCTGACCACGTCAGAAAGTCCCTGACATGGATTAGCCTCTATCTGAAGGCAACCCACCAGCAAAATCCTGCAGCTCCATTCCCATGACAACTCAGGCCAGCCTGACTCACACTAGTCCAAAATAGCATCCCCCATCCACCCTACTCATGTCTACCCAACATCTAACCTAATAATATCATAGGGATTGCAGCTATAAATGTTCTTACTTGACTGATAGTTTTATTAGTTCTTATCTATTATATATAGTAAGTGGTATGTACTTTGTTGAAACTGATTCTGTTCAGAAAAAGAATTTCATTCACCTCGATTTGCAATGGTTATAAAATGAGAAAAAGTGTCCCATAGATTCACACACTTTTAATACTCTATATTGAATCATAAACACTTCACTCTACTATAGAAGGTACTTTAGAAGTTGGCTGTTAAATTATTTGTCTTCTGAAGATGTTCCTGTGTATTAGAATGAAATAGATTCCTAGCCTCTGTTTAATTTTTGTTTTGTTTAATTTTTTTTAATTTTTTTTTACTTTATCCTGGGAAATAACCTGCCATTCAAAATATTCATAATGCCTCCAGTGAAGGATCACTCTTTAAGTTAACCCTTTGCAATTAGATAAAGATTTCTTTTTACTGAGTTATGTTTAATTAACTGATAATTTCATATGCAAATGCAAATTTTGCTAAATTATATTTTTTATCTCTCACAAGTCTCTCCTTCATTTCTGCAAATCCTTTGCAACAAATCTTTTTATTGGTCATCTCAGACAATATCTAGGCATTTATAGAAGTTTAAAGAACATCTAACAATACTGAAGTTATTGTTTGATATCCAAATCTATTGCTGCATTGGATTGCAACAAAGACAGTTTGCTATTGTTTTCTCTTGACAACTTAGATAAGGATTTCCATCTGAATGCCAGATGAAACAGCAATTACGATAACTTCCATTTTAACCAACAAGGCTTAGGTGGGGAGATCCCTTGAGCCCAGGATCTTGAGTCCCTAGCCTGGATACTACAGCAAGACCTTATTGCTTTATAAAAAGAAAAAATGTTATTAAAACTTTTTAAAATTTAGGAAAGCTTTATGCTTCAGCAGAGTGCAAAAGAAATTTAAAGGGAACAATAGACATAAGTCCTGATATTGAGATCATTTAAAAGGCCAAATTGTCAGTGATAACCTTGCATGAGCAAATTCAACAGATACACTATATTAGTTTGCATTAAAAGTGGATGATACATGGCTTGGTGCCTGTGGCTCAGCAGCTAGGGCACCAGCCACATACACTGGAGCTGGTGGGTTCAAATCCAGCCCGGGTCTGCCAAACACAATGACAACTGCAACCAAAAAATAGTCGGGCATTGTGGTGAGCACCCTGTAGTCCCAGCTACTTTGGAGGCTGAGGCAAGAAAATTGCTTCAGCCCAAAAGTTTGAGGTTGCTGTGAGCTGTGATGCATAGCACTGTACCTAGGGCCACACAGTGAGACTGTAAAGAACGGATAATACAATAAAACAGTTTACTCAGGATAGGTGGTTGCTACATTTTGTGTCTTTTTCTTTTAGACTCCCTTAGTTGCTAACCCAATTATCCAAATCTGAAGTTGACAGATACAGATATAGCATAATTCAAACCTCATGGGCTTGTTCTTGTTAAGTGGCATTGATGGATAAGTACATGAAAATAATACTTTCAGTCACTGTTCCACTTAAGTTCACTACATATATTTAAATATCCTTAGCCATTGGTTTAGGTACTCATATATGCTGTACTGATGGAGTCTAAATATATCAATCAACCACTTGCAGTAGAAATAGATTCTACTCACAATTTTATTCTATTGGAATTTAAAAATTCTGACTAAATTAGTTTATTCTTTATTTCGACATGAACAAAAATATCCATAGATTGTGGAATTTCATATCAAGATGCAGAAATATCATGTATGTGTACTTTTCTTTTTATGAGTTGGATTTTCAAATTGGCACTTACTACACTTTATGGTTGTTACTATAATAATTTCAACATTTCTCATACCTTATGTTATTTTTTTATTCCTGGGATATGTCTTTGTGTTATAACTTAAAATTTTAAAAAAAAATAAAAGTTCCTGACTGCTCAGTGAATAACTAATAGTATTTAGCTATAGTTTGTTCATAGTTCCTAGCTATTTGGGTAAAATACTGTTCTTAGAAACGAATTTAAATAGAGGAGAATAATTAGTCAAACATTTGAATACCAACGAGCAGATTGTTAATTGCCAATTCACCCTGTTTAATATTATTCTTGTATGATTTGCTTACTTTTCAAATATGAATAAATTATAAAGCATAGTGTTCTACAGAGTAAAGTAGAATGTTTAATCCTGATTGTGCCGCTGCTACATTTCCATTTTTGGGGACATAGTTCCTATTTCTGAAATCAGGTCAATTTTAACTAGTGGTAGAACCAACCCCTCTCTGGCTCCCAGTGCGAAGCACTTAATAGCATCCACGCCAAGCAGGCTCTTAAAACGAGAGTGGACAGTTTCTAGTCTTTTTACTTTGCTTGTAATTATTAGTGGTTTATATGGGATTGTAACAGAGGTAGAGGTCTAAAAAGAAACTATTTACAAATTGTCTTTAAAACTCCCCATCCTTTTTAGGAATTAAAACTCGCATTTCTGTCAAAGGCCAGTCATGAAAGGGGCAGAAAAATGCTCTTTGCTGTTTGTTTTCTAGTATCTTAAACCACAGGAAATGGCTGAACACAATTATCCAGACAAAGGTCACAGGATCATCTTCATCAGAGATAAGGTCCACCAAAACCATCAATTATAGTTAAGAAACAATAACTAGAAGCCATCACATTTGCCACAGGTCACTTAGATCCCAAGCCCAACGGCTGAAAACCACCTTTTAAAAAGCTCAGTATTTCTGCTAAAAGCCAGGATAGTAGTCTTTGTTGAGACACTAGCCCACTGCCCTCCCCATTTGCCAGCAAATTAATAAATGTCTTTTTTTCTCATCTCCAAACCACTTGTTTTTGTTCTTTATTCTCTCTGATTTAACTTTATAATAACTATCAGGGTATAATTATTCAAACATGTATAAATATGACTACATTGTAACTGGCCCCCTATTGAGCAAATTTTCCATGACCCCTTTATAATCCTCTCCCTTAATGAACTCCTTGATCTTTTGAGTTGTTTCCCAGAAAAATGATGGATTTTCTGCAAGACAAAGGAGTGATATTATGAAGGCCCCTGGGCAGACCTCCTGACCAAGATTCACCGGCCTCCACAATCTGCTCCCAAAGAAAGTACCTTCTTTTAGTCATAGAGTGACCTATCTCAAAGTGTGGGACCCCTCCATAATCTCTGTTAGTCAGGGGGAGGAATTTGAGGCAGCCTTTCCTGTTCTTCCAAAAAGATGCCTATCGTATTAAAATTCTCTTCTTTCTAGACAATCCTCATTGTCGCAGTGATTAAATCTTTGTGTAAAAGCAATTGGACCTAGGCTGAAATCTCCTTGCGGTTTCAACAACAATATTACAATTTTTGGTTACATGATTATTAAACACAAAAATAAAAATTTTTCATAAATATATCTCTTTGTTGATGGAAAGCGAGCCATCCTCGGGTAAAATAATTTCAGGAGGTTTATTCTGAGCCAAACTTGAGGACCGTGACCCAGAGCCACATCCAAGAAGTCTTGAGGAAGTGGACTGAAGCTGGTGGAGTTAAGGCTTGGTTTTTTACATATTAGGGAGCCAGAAATTACAGGTGAGTTTATAAATCAATGCACAGAAAACATACATTGGTTTGGCCCCCAAATGTGGGACCATCTGGCAGTGGGAGGGGGGCATACTTGTGATAGATGGGTTTAAAGATTGTTTAGCTGAAAGAGGTAAGCTCTGTCTAAAAGATAAGGAATCAGTTAAAAGGGAAACTTAAAATAAAGGGTCTGTCAATTAGAGACAAAGTGTGGATGTCTGACTCAAGTGGTTTGTGATGTGTATTGAGGACCTGCAGGTAAGTCTTGTGTAAGCTTAGGCCTGTTAGTGAGTCGCAAAGGACGTCTCTGAAGGGGAAGGAGCATGATGAGGCCTCTCTGATCTCCTTTCTGCTGACTAGCAACTCAGTTTTACGGATCCTCTTGGCCAATTGGGATCTATTCAGTCAGACGCGTAAGGGGAGCCTTAAGATTTTATTTTAGTTTACACCATAATGAAAATAAGTAGTGGCAAACATTTTGCAGTAATCAAAGGAAACCTCAATATTTCCTGCTGTCACTTTTAATGATCTGCAAGTTTTGTACAAAAGCACTCCAAATTAGTAAAAAATTCTATGTGGGTAAATAGGAAATTGCAAAATGGGAGATGAGAAGGCCTCAGTCACTGGCATTTCTCTATCAGAACAAATTTAAGAAAGAGCAGTAGGAGAGGGAGGTCAGCATCTGGAGATGGCTTTCTTTGCAACATTCTTGGCTGAGTTTTCCTTGGATTGTCTTCACATTTCCCTGAGGTTACCCAGTGTACAGATCTCCATCCTCATCAGATGAGAAAACAGAAGTAGAATTTAGGAAACCTTCCCAAGGACACCTGGCATCTGAGCTCTCGAGCCTGCCTATGTTTGAATTAAATTCAGTCTGAACCCTCACCATCCACTTAGAAACACTCATCTCCTCCTGACTTTATTTTGTAAATCTAATGATGCTGCTGTAACACAGATCAATTCTGAAAAGAAAGAGCTAACAAACTCTTGATACGAGGGTAACAAATATTGATTGTTTTACAATCTATGAAAAAGTATTTAATAAATATCACTTTATTGTCTGCTTCTAACAAAGAGTAAAATAATGGGAATCGAAGAATTTCAGAGAATTAAGAGAGACGTGGCAATCAAGATTTAATTACTTTCCTTCAGCACACATATCTTTTGTCCTAAAACAAATAACCACAGCTATGACGCATGCACAGACACGCACACACACACACACAAACACACACCACTCACTTGCAGCACTTTATTCAAAACACAATACAGGTGAGAGTGTGCACATGAGTATAAATATGCTTATGCTCCACTTTCTAAAGAGAATAATGGAGAGTAGGATAGGAAACTGTCCTTAACTTTTCATTTTAATCCCTTTTGTTTTACTGTTTTGTCATCACAGAAAATGTAGTGACCCCAGTAGCCATTTTGATTTCTAGTCTGAGTGGCCACAGTGTTTTGTAAATCCAGACAGAGTACACAAACGGAATCGTGCATGACCTTGTAGCTCTGTGGTCACTGAGCACTCCCTGAAAGACCATTAATGTGAAGAGTGAGGTAATTAAAGCTGTGGTTTCAAGCCAAAGGTTAAATTCTGCAGAGCCCTGGGAATTATTGATAAGCAGTAGGGCAAAGTGAAAGAGTAACATTGAGACAAGAGGCGAAAAGAACCAGGAGGATGGCAGGTTGATGCTAAAGCATTAGTAAACCCAGGGGATGGGTCATGTGGTTGACAAATGCAAGGCATTGTTAGGTGTGTAGGGTAACAAGGAAAGTGACAATGTCTGTAAGAACCTGCAAACATGAATACAAGGAGAAGAGAGTGATGAAGAATAGCTGCACGATTCATGCAATTAGTTCAACACAAACTTACTGAAGCCTACTGTATGAAGCACCATGCAGGAGCAGAGGGCAAAGTCACGTAAGACAGAGGCTTTTCTCTATGAGAAAGCACCAGTTGGAAAAAACAATCAACTCCAAGACATTGGACAATTTGCTTCACATAGTCTGTGGAAATGTACCCACATCTTATAGGATGTTGGATTTGTTGGTGGTGACATTCTAGAAGTTCAAGGGGAGTTGTATTAAACGTAAATAAGACAAATGGTCTTTCTACATGAGGTTTTTATGCAAAAGCTCAAAAATATGTGATTTCATGACATGAATGAAAAATTATAAGCCCTTTGATATGGTTGGAGTGAAAAGCATTATGTTGAAATGGTGCGTCAGGTTAATTAAATTAACTAATTAGTGGATTTTATTAGTTTCTTAAGCAGTTATTGAAAATCAGGCACTGATTTTAGGTAGTCACTGTCCAAGATAGTTTATCCAGGACTCTATCTAGAGTAATGAGGTATGTCTCTCTAATGGAAAGAAAAAGAGTGTAAGCTTGCATAGTCACTGTTTTTAAAGTGACTTTGATTTGAATGCAGACTCATTCACTTATAGGCTATGGGACTTGGGGAAAATTCGTTAAATCCTCTAAGTCTCATTATCTCATGAAATGAACACAGTTATATTTAACCCTCAAAGGATATTAAATATACTATCAAATATAGAATGATTCTAATCTTAAATGTGATAAGCATTTACCATATTCTTTTTGACGTTCTTTTTGAATAGTTAGTGAAAAACTATACTTCTCTCTCTGTAAGAAATAATTTAATAAAAGTCCTAAGATGTTAATATCTATATATTTTATAGATATATAAATGGTAGTGATGTAAAAGCCTGATATTGGAGGTCTGAGAAAATGTTTCACTAATAAATTACAATAGGAAAAGCTTTAGGACCATAAATAGCAAGAAAATAGGATTAAAAATTAGAAGAACATAGGGTAAACCAATACTTAATGGAAATATGGCTAATGCATACTTTAAAGGAGACAAGTGGCTATTTGACCTCTGTGGATTGGAGGTGAGAATGGTTTGAACTTCAACAAAACATTGCATGCTGAAATCACAATCCATTGACCCTTATATAAAATTCACAATTTGCATATATATTGGACTGCAAAAGTAATATTTTATTTTTTTAATATTTTATTTGATAATTACCGAAACTATTCTTTATCATTTTTATCATAGAAAAATACACAGTCATGTTTTTATACCCTTAAAAGTATTGTTTCAGACTAAACTTCTACACTAAGCCACAAAGACTAGCCTTAAAATCAAAATAAAGTTATATATGTTGAAATTCCATGCCATCCAATTGAAAGTGAGGCTTCTGAGAAATCAGGTGAGAGAGATAACACACAAATTTTTAAAACAGGCCAGTTTCAAACAGCGTGATAATGACGTTCCCCAGGTTTAGTTCTTAATCTGAAGTAACCTGGGGTTAACCAAATACTATCTTTTCCTATTATGTCTCTCTGCACCTACCTTACAAGAAAAATAACTTTGAAATGACAGGTCTACGTTTTGCTCTTTGTTTCTGCTTACTTGGGCCTTTTCTTTTTTTTTTTTTTTCTGGTTTTAAAGCCAACTATCTTTGCTTAACTCAATGGAACACTTATTCTATTTTATGGAGCAAAGTGCTGCCCAATTTTAGAATTTCAAGTAAAACCAACAGAGGTCTTTACATTTGCTGTCATATTGTCCATTTTAACAACACAATTGGATTTGCTTGTCCTCAGAGAGAACACTGAAATAAATTTTTGATATTATTTGGATTTCTAATCAATATGGCAGAAAAATTAGGAGGAACTCTTTATACATACCTATACACACAGAGAATATCTTTTAAATGTTGGTTAAATATAATATTTTTAAAATATCCTGGTGTTTAACTTCAAGTGAATTGATTCACATGCTTGGGATGTACTGAACACTTAAAAGGGAAACCTGAAAAACTCTGTCTCATTGTATAATAGTGTTCTAAGAAGGAAAAGAACCTGAGCCATCAAATTGCAAAGGTGTAGAATACAAATTTTAAATCAAATACTACCAATGTTGCAGGAAGATGAGGCCCAACGGAGAGAAAGAGCATCCAAACATCACGTTTAAAAGAGGAAGGGCTTTATTCACCAGCTGGGAGCTTAGGGCATAGAAGAATTCCAAATGGCCACTCTCCCCACCCAACTGGCTTGGTTTTTCCCTTTTTATCTACAGTCAAAAAGTTCCACCCCACAGGTACCCTTCTCATTGGCCAGTTTGAATCAAGTAGGAGATGCTATTCCAGCCCCTACAGAACTACAGGATTTCACAGAACTTGAAAATTTCCAAGTTCCCGGAAGTTAAGTTTACAAATTCCCAGGAGCTGAATCACCATGGAGAGGACCCTGCAGGTGCATCTTTGTGGTCTCCTTGAGAAGATCTGTTCTTCTAGACCTCACCCTTCTCAGGTATCCTCTCTCAGTGAGACTATAAACCATAAAATTATCAAACATATGCTAGAAACCCAGGAAAGCCCATAGACAGTGAGTGGCAAACAAATTTGCCCTCTTAGAACTCAAAAACAATTATAACTAAAGATGAATGAATCTTCTCCAATGACAGACTATGATTTAAAGACAGGGATGTAAGAGTGAACAGATACAACAAATAACAACAGTTAAAATTCACCTACTACAGGAAAAATATTATAGAGAAAAGACTTGAAAGCCTATAAAGCCAAATTTCATTTACTGTTATTGTGATACCAGAATTTCTTCCTTGGTCTTGAGTATTGGAAAAATGAACCCACGGACCACAGGTCAAGAATGAACCCACGGACCACAACTCAAAGATTTTTATTAGACAGAAAAGAATGCATGAGGAGTAAAAAACACCAGAGCTCTGGCAAAGGTGAAGACCCAATTTGGAATATCTTTCTTGGGGTCTATACTACATTTTGGTCAGGACTTGGTAGGTGGAAAATCATCTTTTCAAAGTTAATGAGTGCATTAACAAATGAATGTAGTCCTTCCTCCACTAGGGCAAGGTTATGGGGTCCTTACAGTTTTGTCTCCGAGAAGGGATTAGGATGTGTGCTCCCTACTCAAGGAGGAACTACCCCAAAATGACTCAGGCTGCTTTCAGGCTTCATGACCTTGCTAAAGCCCAGAGGGTGTGGCCTGGAAAAGGCCGACTGTGCCTGGGAACTGGGGTCTGATTTCTGAGCTCACCTGAGCCTACGGAATGGAGGGATTCCTGTCCATCCCTGAGTAGGGGAATCCGTATCACTTGTATTACTTTATATTGCAATTGAATCTTGTTACTCAGAAAAAAAAAGCAAAACCATAATTATTTGTGTCAATTAGATAGAATCATTTTGGAATGGCATATTTTTCATTCAAGAACACAAATCCAAACATAATTAATGAGAAGCTTGGAATAGTATTTTCTTTTGTTTCTCCTTAAAGTTTTTCATATTTCAAACTAAATTAGCCATAAACATTCAAAATCAACATGTTGAGTATTCTCAGAAATTTTATTTTATTTTCCCTTTTAAACTTACTTCTTGGCAACCATTGGGTTTAAAGTTTCTTAAATCACTCTGCACTTATTTAAACCTATAAACAAAAGGATTGAAAGGTGTCATTCTAAAATGTCATTTCTGTTCCCAGTGATTCATAAATAATTGACACCAAGATTACCTTGGGAAATTTGCAATTAGCCTCTTCATTAACATAAGAAAGAACAGTAAGCTGCTTGGTGAATGCTAGATTTAAGCTTAAGTATTTACTCAAGAGATCAAAAGTGAATAAAGAGAGTTCTAATGAAAAATTCATTAGTTCAATGTGATATCCCAAGGGTTCCCAAGTTACTTCATGAACCAGTCATTGAGAAAACCAAGAACACATATTCAGTTGCCAATTTATGCCTTCAAGTAACTGTGAATGTCCACATTACAAAAGAGATCAATCTGGGCGGCACCTGTGGCTCAGTGGGTAGGGCGCCGGTCCCATATGCCGGAGGTGGCGGGTTCAAACCCAGCCCCGACCAAATTAAAAAAAAAAAAAAAAAAACAAAAGAGATCAATCTAAGGTGACACATGGTAAAATGGTGATTTCAACAGCAGTGCTAGGAAGTACTGCCTACCATTTAGGTCACTGCTAATCTGCTGTTGATTATTCAGAACCAAAAATTAGGATCTAAGAAATGTGCATAATATTAACTAAGTAATAGATAATTATGTGTAACTAATTTTGGAATAAATGCAAAAATGTGAAACCTAGTCAGATGATAATAAACATCATTATGACTCAAAATAGTCTCCTTAAAGTTGATCTTTACATCTCAAGACAGCATTTATACACTGATCTTTTCAGGAACGAGGCCATAAAAAGAAAGAGATAATGTTCAGTAAAAAACACATAAAAATACCAAAGTATCTATTTTTTTATGTTGATAAATTGGTCATGCAACGGCATTCCACTTTGAAGGTGTCTTTTAAGATATTCACATATTTTAGGCGTAATTAAATGCAGCAAATATATAAAGAATTGTTTTTAGTTCAGCTTTGGATTTAAAACTATGTACAGTGTAAAATAAGCTGAAGATATTTTCTAACATCTGAACATTACAATACATTTTATGAAATTCTAAAGAAAAGGTATTTGTATAGAGTGGGAAAAATAAAAAAGTATTTCTGGTGCCTGTAATAGTTTATATTTGTCATCTTATTTGCTGTAGATACGTGTTATCCACATAATAAATTTAGAGTAAGAAAGAAGTGACTTTATTTTATCTGTAATGTCTTGTTTTTAAATCACTAAGTACTAGGAATGAGCAAAATAAACAAAGTATGAGGAATTAGTAGCAGCCTGAACTAGCAAAATGAATGAATAAAGAAAGAAATAGATAAATAATTTAGTATTCTAAACTTAAGCTAAACAACTTCTAATTTATCTGTTTTTAATATTTTCAACATTAACTATTACTTAATATTTCATTTCCTGATTCCAAGTGTTCACAAAAGACTTTGGAATCCATGGCGGCAAAAGGAAAACTTTGTTTTCTGAAAGCAGTCAGCAGATTGGGGGAGACATAGCTATTGGATGACAGGGGTCCTGGTTACCTGAACCCGTTTGGCCTGCTTTGATTACTGGCAGAGCTAGAAAGTTCAACCGAGGCAGAGACAAATTGAAAAATGAAAGTAAGTGTCTATGTCTCTGTTTTTGTGCCAGTACTATGCTGTCTTGAGCACTATGGCTTTGTAGTACAGACTAAAATCTGGTATGCTGATGCCCCCAGCTTTATTTTTGTTACAGAGAACTGCCTTAGCTATACGGGTTTTTTTCCGGTTCCATACAAAATGCAGAATCATTTTTTCCAAATCTTGAAAGTACAATGTTGGTATTTTGATAGGAATGGCATTGAATAGGTAGATTGCTTTGGGAAGTATAGACATTTTAACAATGTTGATTCTTCCCATCCATGAGCATGGTATGTTCTTCCATTTGTTAACATCCTCTGCTATTTCCTTTCTGAGGATTTCATAGTTTTCTTTATAGAGGTCCTTCACCTCCTTCGTTAGGTATACTCCTAGATATTTCATTTTCTTTGAAACTATGGTGAAGGGAGTTGTGTCCTTAATTAGCTTCTCATCTTGACTGTTATTGGTGTACACAAAGGCTACTGACTTGTGGACATTGATTTTATATCCTGAAACATTACTGTATTTTTTGATGACTTCTAGGAGTCTTGTGGTTGAGTCTTTGGAGTTCTCTAAGTATAAGATCATGTCGTCAGCAAAGAGGGAGAGTTTGACCTCCTCTGCTCCCATTTGGATTCCCTTTATTTCCTTGTCTTGCCTAATTGTATTGGCTAGAACATCCAGCACTACGTTGAATAGAGAAGGGAACACTTTTACACTGCTGGTGGGACTGCAAACTAGTACAACCTTTCTGAAAGGAAGTATGGAGAAACCTCAAAGCACTCAAGCTAGACCTCCCATTTGATCCTGCAATCCCATTACTGGGCATCTTCCCAGAAGGAAAGAAATCCTTTTATCATAAGGACACTTGTACTAGACTGTTTATTGCAGCTCAATTTACAATCGCCAAAATGTGGAAACAGCCTAAATGCCCACCAACCCAGGAATGGATTAACAAGCTGTGGTATATGTATACCATGGAATACTATTCAGCCATTAAAAAAAATGGAGACTTTACATCCTTTGTATTAACCTGGATGGAGGTGGAAGACATTATTCTTAGTAAAGCATCAGAAGAATGGAGAAGCATGAATCCTATGTACTCAATTTTGATATGAGGACAATTAATGACAATTATGGTTGGGGGGGGAAACAGAAAGAGGGAAGGAGGGAAGGGGGTGGAGCCTTGGTGTGTGTCACACTTTATGGGGGCAAGACATGATTGCAAGAGGGACTTTACCTAACAATTGCAATCAGTGTAACCTGGCTTATTGTACCCTCAATGAATCCCCAACAATTAAAAAAAAAAAAAAGAAAAATGAAAGTAAAACTGGTGTAGCATAGGCAGCATGGATAGAAAGCAAAAGTGACTTCACACAGGCTTTAGTATAACAAAGAGAAATTCCATTTCAGAACAAGGAGACAGCTTAGAGCAGGTCCCTCTCACAAGTGGGAACAGAGAGAGATGAAGATGCAAAGGTGGTGTACAGGTATAAATATCCTCTTTCTCTCCATTTGAAGTTATTTGTCATGTTTTCATTAGTCTCTCTGTGCACCTTTGTCTTTTTCAAGCAGTCATTGATTATTGTCCTTTTGTACTGGTCATTGATTACCTAGGTTATCTCATCCCACATTCTTGTCCTTGGGTTGGAGACTTGCTGAGTGCTGATCACAGTGTTCCCATAATGTTCCTCTGGGTCCTCCAGACTTCCTTATTCAGCAGGCCAGAGTTTTTTCTAATCCTACCTGAAGCTCCTTTATTTGTCCCTTCTCAATAGCCTTAGGTGTAAATGAAAGTGCCTTCTGAGGAGGGGCTGGAAAGTTAGAAATGGTAAAAGCAAAACAGTAAGGCAGGGGAGGGAATTAGGGGAGTGAGAACCAGAGTCTGGATCAGATGATCTTGAAGCCTAAAACCACAAGTTTACCTCTGTTGGCTGACTCTAGGTGGTCAGTTGGAGAATTTCCAGCTGTGTTCTAGTTTAGCATCCATAACAGGAACTGATTTGCCTTGATTAAAGAAAAGGAAGTCTTATGACATGCTACCAACACTTTCTGAGAATACAGAATGCACAACTGTACCCTCATCCTGCTTTGTTTGGTTCTGCTTTAAGCATGTCAGTGACCCACATGGAGTCCATAACGTTTGTAGATGGGGCAACATTTAATACAAGAGATTTGAATTTGAAGTCCGCTGCTTTGGGGGAAGTAATATACCTTTGTGAAAACCTTCCTAGAGGCCTTTAAAATGTGTGCCAGATATTTCTCATTTGCTTATCTATTTCCTTATTTCATCCACATGGCAATATAAACTTGATAAACCTCAAAAATAATTGGGTGGCGCCTGTGGCTCAGTCGGTAAGGCGCCGGCCCCGTATACCGAGGGTAGCCGGTTCAAACCCGGCCCCAGCTGAACTGCAACCAAAAAATAGCTGGGTGTGTGGCGGGCGCCTGTAGTCCCAGTTACTCGGGAGGCTGAGGCAAGAGAATCCCTTAAGCCCAGGAGTTGGAGGTTGCTGTGAGCTGTGTGATGCCACGGCACTCTACCGAGGGCTATAAAGTGAGACTCTGTCTCTACAAAAAAAAATAAATAAATTAAAAAAAAAATTATAGTCAGTATTTTATATTATTGCTATTATTTAAAGACTTAGAAGCAAAACATTTTGTTCAGTTACAGAGGGGAACTCTCTATGTATAAATAAAGACACTCCTATTTACTATTAAGACTCAATCTTGAATTTTTCCAATTATACTCAAAGGTCACACAGAAATTACATTTTTTCAAATAGCAAATATATTTAAAAAATAAAAAGTACTATTACTTTTAATAAATAACTGTAAACTTCAGATTAGACACAATCATGCTGAAAACAACAATTCCGTATTCACCCCGTTGTCAAAATTGGTAATAGATATGTTCTAAGCAAATTTACCTGGTTATGATACCTCACTTATTTCCCCCATTATAAATTTGATTTTTCAGGGTGACAGCCAGAGTGCTTAAATGTGGTTACAGGGGGAATGTATTTTTAAGCAATTTCTTTCCATCTTGAGGATATGATAAATGTAAAATCCTCCAGCTATTTCCCTTCAGTAGAAAAAAGCCCTGAGGTTTAGGTTTCAGATGAAGTTAAATCGTTTTTTCCCTACAGGAAATAAACTGAAGTTTAAACATAAATCACGTAGAAATTCTATTTGAGGCCTCCCTATTAGAGCATCTTAATTGAGGATCTCAACACTTACTTTCTAATTTGAAACTAATTGCATCAATCTACCCAACTAAAACATAAGATCTAGTTGCCACAGTGTTCTGTTCACTAAATGGTGGCTATACCTTACACATTTTACTTTAATCCAGCCACTTACTATCAACCAGTATTTATCTCTTATTTCTAATTCCAGAGGCAAAAATAATCCGTGAGGTCTGAACTATAAATTCTCTCTTAAATGGTATTATATTTTACTTTTCATTCCTTTGTTTAAATTCAAGAAAGCTTAAAAAAAAAATACCAGTACTTTTCTTTTAATTTAAATTTCCTTCCTAAATGTAGGTGTTACTATATCTGTCCACAGGATCTTTTTTGCCAAAATGTATTCTTGAATACATTGGCATTGCATTTGGAGTCGTCCAATATAGATAAAATTTATAGGCTTACATTATACCAGCATTACTATGCTGATTACCACTTATAATATCAATCATAAATATGTTTGAAATATCATAATTTTTAGGTTGAGGTCTACTAATTAAAGTTTTCTGATAATTGTTTTAGACTTTGTTGAAATATGCTTTTATATTATCATAATTTGGGGGCTCTGCTAGAATTTATTTTTAAATATATATTCAAATTAACTACCATAAACAATTTTTAAAACTTTAACCTCATGAAATAATATAAATATGCAAATTAAGAGTTTATTTGGTATTATTTATACTGTCACTTATTCAAGGTCAAATTTTATAAACTATAATTTTCTTTTGCCATCAACCTTGGTCAGATCATCACCGCCTCTCAGCTGGGTTATTACAGCTGCAGTACGCTCTAATCCAATCATTTTCCCCAGGGAGGACAGAGAGTCATTTCGGAAAACCATAAATAAGATCACATAATTTCTCTACTTAAATTTTTTTAATGTATTTGCATTGTACATAGAATTAAACCCACGCTCTTAGAAGAGCTTAAATGAGTCAATTCCCCATTTACTTTTTTAACCTTACCTCATACAGTATTCTCATTTGCTTAGTATTCAGGTGTCCAGGTCCCCTTTTGCAATTATTAGAGCCCAGTGTTTCTTCTTAGCTTTGGGCCTACCCATAATCTCCTATTTCTGCTAGGGAAACTTTAACTCTTTCTGAGTTCCTTTTCCTTGATCCTCTCTTGACATATCATATCTGATCCAAATCTGTCAATGTCATCCCCATTCCAAACACCCAAATTCCCTAATAGGTTATCTTAAAAGGATTTTACTATTTTTAAAAAATCACATAATAACTTATTGGTAAATCACATTTTTTTTTTGGTTTGGTCCAAAGAAGATAGTTTCCATAATATTATTGCACTCACTCAGAGACGCAGTCCCTGAAATACAACACAGGTCTTCAAACAGGTTCCTAGACGTCTAAGAACATTAATTACATTGATGAAATAATGTTTATTTCAGAAAGTTTAGTGAATCAACATATGGATTTATTCATTAATAATTATTTATATTGTAGAAAAATATCTTACTGCATAGTAGAAATTATGCTTGTATGCATTTAGTCATAATACAGAGTTACAATTATTGAGCATTAAATTAGAGTTATATATTCTGAAGTCAAGAAAATATAGAGAAATGTTTCTTATTTTATTATTGATGAGTAAAAGTATACCAGTTCATTAGAAGAAATGAACAGAAACACTGAGAGAAATTTTCACATAGGTGACTACACAATGTAACATAATAAACAGAATATGGAACAAAGTTTTCTAGAAAATGCAGATTGCTCTCATGCCACTAATATAAAAGTTTGGAATGAAATTCCAAAAACTAAAATTCCTGTTAAACACATTTCTAGAGGAGCAGGAGACGAAGGAGGTTGAACACTCATTTAAGGCATATGAGTACTGGTGACACTGTGGTAAACAAAAGTGGCTAAGTTATTTTCATGGACAGACATCAGTAGACAAATGAAGATCAAATTGTTGGGTGGAGAGGTTGCTAATTTACTTGCTCCTCTTCCCTTTTCAATGAATAGCCACTTTCCAAGTGTAGGCATAATTCCATTAAGACTTTTTCAGAATTTCAATGCAGCCACACAGGTGAATTTTAACTGTGAAGTTGGAAATGGGGGAAAATAAAACACATAGAGATTAGAGGGGAAAATAAACTGTGCCAAGATCTGTACTTAAACAATGTCAGGTTCAACTTCAAGAAGGCAGATGTCTGGGTAATTGTCAGTTGTGATATATGTTTCTATACATAGTATGTTTTACCTAAGTCATAATTTCAAAGTGCCTCGAAATGTATTCTCATTAATTATTTGTTCTGCATTAGTCAACTATAGCTACAATAAAACTATATAACAAGCCACACTAAAAGCAGTGGCTTGTACATCGAACGTTGATTCTCACTCTTGTGTGGGTTTGGCTGAAGTTCAACTGATTTAAGGCTGCTATTGATTCTTTACAATGGACTTGGCTCATGTCTGTTCCTTATAGTTTTCATTCTTTTGGAACACATACATTTCTTGGGCATGCTATTTTCATGGTAAAGGTGAAACAGAACAGGGCAACACAGCCATACTGGAGAATTTCAAACCTTTCCTTGTATTTCTTCTATCAACCCATTTGACCAAGGAAGTCACCAGGCCAAAGTCCTTGAAGGTGAGGATGAGGGAGAAAATGAATGTGAAACACTGATCTAATCTACCACAACATCTAACAGCTCAGCTAATAGACTATCCCAAACAATCGTCCTTTGCACATATATTGTACTGTTCTGATAGTTGTTGTTACTGCAGTAAGCTAAAGGTTTGTGGATACCGGGTCAGCTATACTGTGTGACATTTTTTGTGACTCATAAATAAACCATCAAAGAAATTTTTTTGTCTTACTAAAAGTCTTATTACTTAAACATTTTATTTTAAGATAATTTTAGATTAACATTCAGTTATAAGAAATAATACAGAGATTTCACACACCTTCACCTCATTTTCCATTAATGGTAAGGTCTTGCAAAACAACAGTACAATATTCCAAGTAGGCAATTGGCTTTGATAATATCTGCCAAATTTATTCAGTTTTACATATATGCATGTTGTGTGTTTGTATTTGTGTATAATTCTGTGCAATTTTATTTGCAAATTAATAGAAACATCACTACAAACCAGATACAGAAGAGTTCTGTGACAGGAAACGTGTGTGCTATCCTTTTAAGCCACAGACTAATTTTACTCACCTCTAATAGTCCCTGGCAACTACTAATTGTTTCTTTATCTGTATAAGTTTGTAAATTTAGTATATTATAAAATGAAATCATATAGTCTATACCATTTGAGATTGGCTTTTTTCCCTTGGTATAATTCCCTTGAGGTCTACCCAAGTTATGTATGCATAGATCAGTTGTTCCCTTTTATTAATAAATGACATTCTATGATGTCAATTTACTGCAGTTTTTTTTTTTTTAGCCATTCTGCTATCAAAGTACTTTTCTTTGTTTACAGCTTCTGGTTATTAAGACATAAAGCTGTTATGAATATTCATTTTCAGAGTTTAAGCGAACATAAATTTTTATTTCTCTAAGATAAACATTTAATAAAGTAATTGTTGAGCTATATGTTAGACACATGTTTAGTTTTGTATGAAAATTCCATATTCTTTTCCAAAGTGTCTGTACCATTTTACATTTTTACCAAGATAATGTGAATGGTCAACTTTTTTTCATAATGCAATTATGTATTTTATAAAATGTGGTGTGATAATTAGTCCTTTATTTTACAAAATCTAGGTAATATTTTCAGTATATTTTACTTACTTTTGAGGCATCACAGGAGTATGCTTTTCTTGGGAAATATTTAAAGCAAAGCACGAAGCAATATTCAGGTGATAGGAAATGGCTCGCAAAATTCAAGAATACTTCACTGTAATTTACCCTCTTAAAACTTCAATCATGCCTTTTAACTTTTAGGAATATATAACTCAATATATTAAAGAAAAATTTTAGGAATCATGGTGGTTTCATATGAATTTATACACATAACCTGCTGATCTAGTAATAATACACAGTTGGGGATAACTCTGATGCAATATGATTTACTAATCTCTATCTATTTGGGATGTTATAAGTATCTCTGAAAAAAATGATTCTTTGTTTTGAGAGAAATACACTTTAGGAAAATAAAAAGCATCCTCCTGTCTATTACAAAATATTTGAGATTAGGGTTGAAAGTATTTTCTGGGAATTTATTAGTCAACACTTTTGCTAGTAAGTGACAAAACTCACCTATAAACTAAGTAAATCAAAAGACAAAAAATAAAAGAATATATAGATTCAAGTAATTCAAAAGATTCAATTTACCTTAGATTTAAAATTATCTTTTAACAATTTTTTTTCACATTAAAGCCATATCCCTTCCCTACCTTTTCTCTCTGATAGTGTCATCATGAGCCAAGCATACAGATATCTTAGAGAACAGGGGTGCCCAATCTGCCACCCACAGGCTGCATGTGGCCCTGGATGGCTATGAATGCAGCCAAGCACAAAATTGTAAACTTAAAACATTATGAGGGTTTTTTTTTTTTTTTTTTTTGTGTGTGTGTGTGTGTGTGTGATTTGTCTGGTGGAACTAGATTGTGCAGTTCTTGAGCATATAGGCAACAATGTCATGTTGCGATCTCGGTAAAATAAACGTTTCTAATTGCTCATCAGTTGTACACACGTGTGCCTTCAGTTTTGTGGTGGTGTATGGCTGCCAGTGTGTTATCTTCCAAGGTCAGATGGTGGAGTTGACACTATCTGGTGTTACATGTGCTCATGGCAACTTGGTATGACAGAGATTCTTAGTAATATTTCAACTTACCATTGCAACATTAGGCATTTAATGTTATTTACAAGTGACCTAAACATTCTTATTGGATTACTAATGGTGCTTCTGCACCTCCCTGGCAGCTCACACATGGCATTCCATGCTTGCTCTCTCTTGCCCTCACCGCAGCCTACATTGGCAGCCCAGATGTAGAAGGGCCCAAACCTTGCTTTCTATTTTCCTGTCAATTAATTAATTTCATAATAAATGTAAATACAGTTCCTTATATATTATTTTTCAAATCCCAGGATGGCTTCTACAACCTCTCAAAAGAAAAGAGAACCCAAGAAAAGAAAAATTATGGATGGAAGAAAGTTGGTCAGTGAAAAGTAGATAGGTGACTACTTTTTTTGTAGAGGCAAATAGGAAGGCACTCTGCTTCATTTGTGCAAGTTTTCAAAGATTATAATTGAAATGGTGTTATGTGCAAGAACATGGTGCCAAATCTGATACATAGGAAAGATTGTGTCCTAAGGATAAAGTAGTAGAACTGAAAGGTGTCTTCTTGCTTTTTTAAAATTTACAACTCAGACAAATTCCATTGTAAAAGCTAGTTAAGTGATAGTACATTTAATAGCAAAGAAATCAAAGCCACTTAGTGATGATGAGCTTATTAAGCAATGTATGGAAAGCATGGCAGATACAATTTGCCCTGAAAGAAAGAGGAATATTTCTAAATTCAGTTTGTCTCACCTGACTACAGCCAGGTGAATTGAAGACATTGGAAAATTTATCAAAAAAGTAGTTTGGAGAGGAAAGCTGCTAATTTTAAACTGCGTTGATGCTGGATAACAGCACAGAGGTATGGATTATGAATATGTCAATGAAGAAATGGCTTCTTACTAACTTTAAAAGACGTAAATAAAAAAAGAGATTTATGTAAAAAATACATTAAAGCAGTTTTCTTTGTCCATTCTCACATATCTTAAATAGTTAGTGATGGTGCCACAGCAATGATAGGTAAAAGAGAAAGACTTGAAAAATTGATAGAACATGATGCAAATACCACCCAAAAATCATGTTTGATGAAGTATCATTGCATGATACATGGAGAAAATTCATGAGCAAAAGTATTAAAAATGGATAATGTCATGCAAATCATCAAGACTGTGAATTTCATAAGGGCCATGATATTGAATCATTGCCAATTCCAGGAATTCCTTAAAAGTATTAATGCTGACTATGGCAACATCATTTACAGATGGCTAAATTAAGACTGAATGTTGAAAAGATCTTATGATTTGCAATGTTATCAAATAACTTATGGTATCAAAAACCAAATTTATGCCAGAACTTGATGATGAAAACTGGCTTACAGATTTAGCATTTTTGGTAGACTTAATTGCTCATTTAAGTGAGTGAAACATGCATCTTCAAAGTGAAAGCTAACTTACCACACAATGTTTCAAACCACAACAGCATCCCAAGTTAAACTGAAATTATGGCAAACTCAAATTAAGGCAAACAATTTTATGCATTTTAGTATGTTGACTAAACACAGTCCTGTGAATAGCAAAAAACATGCAGCCTTACTTTTCAATTTGATAGAAGAATTTGCACACAGATTTCAAGATTTCCAGGAAAATGATCCATATTTTGGTATATTTGTGACTCATTTTCAGTCAACATAAATATGTTACCTGCCAATTACAAATGGAATGCATAGAGCTGCAATCTGACATTAAACTTAAAGAAAAATTGCTCAAATCTCTTTACTGAACGTTTATAGCTCCTGTCTTCCCAGAGACAAATATTCCTTCCTGAAATCACACCTTATTCATATAATTGCTTTTTTGGTAGCACCTAGAAAGAAATGCAAGAAACTGTTCTCAAAAATGAGGCACATTAAGAGAAAAGTTATAACTCAAACATCTGATAAGCACCTGGAGAACTCACTGGGAATTGCAACTACATTCATCAAACCAGTTTATTGATGCATTAGTTTCCCAAATACAATGTCAAATGTAGTTTTATGTTGTACACTCTTATTTTTATAACAGAAAATATTTAAAAGCTATTTAAAAAGTAAATATTAATAAAAAACATTTATTACTTAGATACTTTTTTTTTGTTTTTGAGACAGAATCTCAGTCTGTCAATCTGGGTTGAGTGCCTGGGGTCATGATAGCTCACAGCAACCTAAAACTCTTGGGCTGAAGTGATCCTCTTGCCTCAGCCTCCCAAATAGCTGGGACTACAGGGCCTGATACAAGGCTGGGCTAGTTTTTCTATTTTCAGTGGAGTGGAGGTCTCGATCTTGATCAGGCTGATCTTGCACTTCTGAGTTCGAGCAAGCCACCTGCCTCTGGCTTCCAGAGTGCTAGGATTATAGGCGTGAGCCACTGAGCCTGGCTACATTTTCTAAACTAGTGGTCATGAACTTAGGGCATGCTTTTACAATTTTGAAAGACTCTCTGTATGGACTGCTATATAAACAGAATTATTATGATAGGATCTTCTTTTTTACTCTTTTTTTTACGTGGTGGTGGACGTCATGGAAATTATGCACAGATCTTTTGTTCTGTTCATGAGCTTTTGTTAGTGTTTCCGTATTTACTGTGTGGCTCAAGGCAACTCTTCCTCTTTTAATGTGGCCCAGAGAAGCCAAAACGTAGGGCACATTTGTTGTGGACATTCCACATTCAGAAGTCTAGAAAGTAGATAATCTTAATGGCTATGACTAGGGGTGGGAATGAGTTTTCCCCAATTATTTCTCACTTAAACAATATAGAATTAAATAAATTATGCTTTACTAGAGAAATAAATGGTTCCTATGAAGATAACCAAAAAAATAGAATATGCCCAGTGATCTCCGCCCCCAAACTGACAGTGTTTTTCAAATAATAATCAGATTTAATATACAATTGTTAGCATTTTTAATTCAATTTGAAAACAAATTGGCCATAGATACCTGTTTAAAATTATATATGGATCAGAATTTATAGAATTGCATTCATGGTGTTAGCCCTATCTTCTAACATGCCAGAAGCAGACTTCACTAATCAAACACATTTAATTTAATACTGTTATAGAATAACTCTCAGTAGAGCAAATAGCCAACCACTACCAAACTATCTGAGCTGCCATGTTAGATGAAATCTGTTTGCAAGATCAAAACTGTCTGATGGAAAGTGAACAATATCCTTTAAGTCTTACTCCAGAAGATGACTCTATTCATTTTATTCCAATACAAAAAATCATCCGATTGAAGCTAGAAAATTAAAATATATACTTGTTAGGAAGTATGAAGGCCTCATACTTTCTATCTTTTCATGGGGTCACATCAATCAGAAATGTACAGATTATAGATATTTATCATATGAAAGTCTGCAATTGATGGAAATTGGCATAGCCAGCTATTTCTGAGATTTTTCTCCTTAGTGAAAATTAGGGAGAGAAACAAAAAGGAAAATAAAAAAAGGGAAAAAGAAAATGATATATCTTGTTTCATAATAGTTATCATATTGTATATTATCATATAATTAAATGCATATATATTATTAAAATACAAGATAAAGCCGATTCATTATAACTGGGATTCTGATGCATGAATTTCTCAGGAAAAAACATACTAATAACAAGATCTTTATCCCGTAGGATTTTTCATGAGTATTTAAGTGGTTTTTAATTTAGCTGTTTATAACAATGACCTATGAAATTTCATCAAACTACTGAGGATAAGTCTTAGAACCATATATGTGGAATAAGAATCTTGAAAGGTAAAATGCAACCAACATAGTTGATTTTAGAACACAAACAGGATTGTGAACCACTAGCTTTGCCTTCAGATAAGCTATTTCTACTGGCCATGCAATTGTTAATACTAGCATATCTACTTGGACACTATAAAGTTTAGACAATTTTTTAAATACAGATGTTTTTGTTAGTAAAAGAATCTGTGGATATAATAATCAAAGAATTATGGTTTGTCACTATTTTCTTTCATATGTAACAACTCATATCAAATTTGTATTATCCTTACATGTATATTAGATAAACGGAAACAGTGTTGCTTTTTAAAAAAATCACAAAGCATAATGTCTGAGGTTGATCAAAGTATATTTTAATTTATCAGGTTTTTTATTTTGTTCATCAAATTTAGAACTTTGAATTTGTTTTCACACCAGTTCACCTCATTTTGTTTTTTACTTTTCTTTTAGTGATGACAATTAAAATTTTCATAATTGCAGCCTACATTTCCAGCCAATAATTTTAGGGATTTGGGAAACTATGGTGAGAAAAGCAAATAAGTTTACTAAAGTCTACAATGACTATAGAAAGGATGATAATGGGTGAGGATGCAGTATATTCTGAAGAGATAGGAACAGTGGTGGTGTTGTCTTTTTTTAATTGAGTTGAATCATCAGCAGTTTACCATTTTATCAGTGTGAGGGTTTTATTGAGGATTCATCACCTTCAAGACAGAAGAGCAGAGTAGCAGATCAGAAGTCTCTTGGACATTTTCTTATCCTGAATCAATCGTTTTGGGCTACAACCTCCTAGTTTATTCATAAATGAGTTTGGGAAGATATAGTTTTTGGTAGTCATTAATCAACAGCTTTCTGCAGGAACTTGAAAGCAGTAGCATTATAATTGTCACTATCAGATATATTTCTAGGTCTGTATCCTGGGCCTTGTCAGAGGAAGTGAAAGATTTCCACCAGTAAACCTGGCCTTTCATGTGACAATTTTTTCTCAAGAGAGTTATGCAGCAATAATTAAACAATTATTACTCTACTTTTTTTAATGTTTATATTCTGTGTGTGTGTCTCCCCTCTCCACTTGCATGAGGGCTCACTTTAAATCTTTTTGAAAAAATACACAAACATTGTTGTAGCTTTGCAAAAAACAGCTAACAATGAAATTAAATGTGATGATGATTAAAAAAAAAAAAACAAGTAAACTATATAGTAACAGTAAATTGCTTACTATAAAAACCCCTTTATTGCCCAAACTCTTATAATGAAGTTTTAGATATGCTATGAGTAGTTTCAACATACCTAAAAAAATTATAACTCAAATTTGTAAAACTTGAACAAAATCCTACTCAAAGTACCTAAGACACTGTATGTGAAACCATGATCATTTTAGCAGTTACCAAACATGTCTTATCTGAACAGCTCACGTATATGCTAAGGAAAACAAAACACGTATGTAGAATAATGCTTTAACAAATTATTAATTTGGGGAACTATGAAATAGTAGATTTACTCTCATTTGTTTTCCTCATTTTCCGTGTGTGTGTGAAACTCAGTGTTCCGCCTTCCCTTCCATCTTCTCCTCCCTTGTTTTCCTCTCTGGCCCTTCCTTGTCTGCTGCTGGGTGAAAGGCTACAATGAGGGACATGAAAAAATCCTTAAAATCCTTCCAGAACAGAATTACCTGCTCCCACTATCAAGTGTTCATTGTTCAGTGTTGAAACGCAAGATATTCCTTCAGAATCAAATTTAAAAGAAGGAAAAGGTTTTGCACAGCAGGTATACTAGTAAAGTTGTTTAAAAATCTAGTTCTTAAGAGGATAATGGACATGGGGTGAGTAGAACTGTTAACCTAGCAATCACAAGAATGTTCTACTCATTCATTGAACTTTGGAGAAGGAAAATAACTTCTTTAAAAACCTCGATTTTAAAGTGGTGTTTTTAGAAGACTAATCGGAATAACAACATTCTCATACTGACCCTACTCTGAAAGAAGGTGACAAATTGGTCCTTTTTACTATAAAAAGAGATTTCTCCCATCATTTAAAGAAAATAAATAGCAGGTAATGTTAACTAAACATTACATAATAGACCTTGAAAGGCAAGGAATAAAAACAGAATTATAAGAATTAAAATAAGTACATGAGGAGGAATTGGTGTTATCTAGAGTTAAAAATAATTAGGAAAGAAAAATTTTCTTATGTATTTACACTGATGTAGGCCTGTACTAAACTTCTGTAATGGCCTAATCTATATACACAGGTTCTCCCTGGCATTGTACAAATGTATTACCTACCCCCATATTAAAAGAGTGATTCTTGGGTGGTGCCTGTGGCTCAAAGGAGTAGGTGCCAGCCCATATGCCGGAGGTGGTGGGTTCAAACCCAGCACTGGCCAAAACTGCAAAAAAAAAAAAAAAAAAAGAAGAAGAGTGATTCTCAGATGCTTAAAAGAAAGGCAAGTGATCTATGTTTACCTAAAATTATTAATTCAAGATAAATTTCTAAAAGTAGAATGATGTGCCAAAGAAAATTAACAGACCTAAGTTTTTGCCACAATTCTTCTTTTCACAAATGCCCCAATTTGCACTCTTCTTGGTAATAGAGAAACATTTTTTTCCCCTAATTCCATTTTTATTTGGTCCACTGTGGTTATCCATCAGAGGTTTTAAGAAGTAAAATTCTAACAAGGGTCACGTGAAAAGTATGTCTGAGAAAAACAAGCATCTAAGCTGCTTAATGTAAAAACCCCTTTATTAACAAAACTCTTATAATGAAGTTTTAGATATGCCATAAATAGTTTCAACAAATCCCAAAAAAATTTAACTCAAATTTGTAAAACTTGAACAAAACCCAATTCGAGGTAACTGAGAGACTGTATGTGAAACCGTGTACTATGACATATAAAATATCTGAATTCAGGGAAACATATAAAAGAATGGAGTTTTCTGCTCCTTCGAGTAAAATTCTGAAATGATTGATTATTTAGAGCACAGCACAGTTAGGTTTACTTACATAAGCCTGTCTTAATCATCACGACTTGGTATTGCCCCAACACCCAAAGTTGTCACAATGTTTATGTCTCTGCCACTCATTACCCCTTTTGGGGAGGAGGGGTTTGTAAATCTAATTTTTCACCTCTAGATACAAAGATGGATAATAATATAGGCTGAAATAATTATATTTCAGAGTGTGTGACCCAAACTGAACAAGCCATTTCAACCAGATTTCTTTACCAAATAACTTCATCTGTTCTCTGGGACTGGCAGGAGTACTTCTTATACCTCTGTGGTTATGAAAGTGTATGGATTCAAACACAGGACTGCTTGTGGCCCTAAATAGAGAGATATTAGTATCAACAGAATAGATGGAAACTAGAAATTAGATGGAGCCAACATGAAATAAGGAGATGAAAAGTGACAGCAAGAAAAATTAAAAAGACAGAGAGAGGGAGAAAGAGAGGGAGAGAGAGAGCGAGAGGGAGAGCATTTGCATTATTGGATGCCGTTCTTTAAAGGCCAGTGTGTCTCATGATCTTTCAATAGCTTAATGTCACCCAAGAGTAAATATTCCTGCTTTTTAAAAATGTAATGAAATGTAATCTCTGCCATTTCTATGATTGCAAGAGGGACTTTACCTAACGATTGCAATCAGTGTAACCTGACTTATTGTACCCTCAATGAATCCCCAAAATAAAAAAAATTAAAAAATAAAAAAATTATTCTAGAAATACACACTTTTCTTTAGCAAGTATAATGATTATTTACAGCCTAGACTCAAAGTTGTGTTTCTGTGGCTTTTTTGAACAATATGTAATTAATGACTGTTTCCTTTTTTAGTTTTGAAAAATACATTTTTTAGGGATATAGTTTTGCAACATGTATTTTATATTTCAAATTAGCTTTTTTCCTATTTTCTATTGACATATAAAAGTTTCATTTTCTAGTTTTATTTCTTTACTACACACAAAGTTCTGCATTAATTCACATTTTTTCAAATATTTTTAATCAAAAGGAAGAACTTTTAACAAAAATCTTAGACAAAATATAAATATTAAACCAACACCATATTATAAAGATAAAACTTGGCCTTTCCTGATTGAAATGGGTTTGGTACTGTATCTTAGCCACTCAGTTTCATGCAGAATATGTTTAGCAATCTCCAAATGGTTTCAGTGAAACTAGGAAATTCATGAGACTCTTAGAAAACTATGGCTTTATAACCATATTGTTAACCTGATATGAAGTGAGCTTAAGAAATTTATAATTCAAGTGTAGAAGAGTAGCAAATAAGTCATGGCTGTCAAGAAATTCACCGTGGAAAACTCACCACAAAGAGCAGAATTTAACTAGGGTATATGACAGTGTAAAAAAAAACTATTTCCCTGGATATATCAGTGTTCCTTAAAGATATAAAAACAATTTTAAATTTTATAAACTTAAAGAGTTTTATTTTTGAATCAGATGTATGAATCTTGACCATTTGTGTGAAATTTTTCAAGCAATCTTTTGATAATTGTATCTCTTTACTGGCTATCTTTTATCCATAAAACTTTTGATAGTGCAAATATCTATTATATTATTTTGTTTACACTCATCTGGCTATAGATTCTTGCCTCAGTGAATGTTTTAACACTTGAGTTTTGAAAAAAACTTAGTTTTGATACTATATTTTATTTATATATTGATGTGTGTACCTTCTATTTTAAAAAGGAAAATACATACATATTTGTAAGAGAAAGTTTCATATATTAAAAGCATTAAAAGCATTTAATTTAATTAGGACCATTTAAAATATTCTGAAATATTTGTGGCTTGACAAATATTCATCCTCTAAGTTTTCCATGTGATCAGACTCAAAGTCTTTCATATCCTTATGAAACATAGGAAAATACATATTATTCTTATAGTAAAATTTAATACTTATCACTAGCATTTTTTTTTACTACAGAAAAGGAAATTCTGGGTTATAGCAACATAGGAACATCAAAATCAACAAAACTAATAAAAATTACTTGAAGCTTCCTTCAGAGTAACCTGGTATTACTCCCTTGAGATGTGACTTGGACATCTTAACGGAGCTTTGATTTGAATCCTACATCACAGAGGTCAAACCTTTTGAATTAGTGGAGCCAAAAACAAGTTGGTATTAAAAATCTTCATTAAAATATACAACAAGAGTGATCTTTTTTTAGTAATTCTTGGGTAAAGTGATATTAGGTCTTTAAAAATAGCTCAGATATTAAGGATTTGGCATGATATTAATTTTTTATAGGTGTTGAAAAAGATACTTCTAAAGGATACATCTAAAATCTTCTTAATTTTTAAATAATAAAAACATAAATATATTATTTATTTTAATGAATGCAGCAGAATTCTTTTATCCACCTGATTATTTCATCTTTCCAGCATCTTTTTCACCATCATTTTTAAGTACTTCTTAAATGCCTCTTGGAGAAATATCCTTTTTCAATTGCCAGGTGTGTGGAAGGACTTTAAATAATCTGGCTATTCTATCATCCCCTGGCTTTGATAACTGTTCACATGAATTTCTAAACCAAATTATTTTAGTTTCTTGTGATTGTCATAGCAAATTATCTCAAATTTGGTGACTTAAACAACAGAAACATATTTTGCCAAAGTTCTGGATTCCAGAAGTCCAAAACAAAATTGTCAGAAAGGCCACCCTCCCTCCAGAGGCTCCTAAAAATTCTAATTCTACAAATCTCTGCACTAAAAGTAATAGAATGTACTGAAGAATAGAGTTGAAGTAGATGAACGAAAGCCTATGCAACTTTCTAAACCTATAATTGGTAAAAACAATAATTAACACCTTGAGAGACCATAAAAGCATCTCAGGTGCGCAAAGGAAAGGAAGTGAAATCAATGACGACTGTTTACTGGAGCAAGGAAGGCGGGCTGTGACAAGGAAGGGGTTGAGGCTCTGACCCAGAGGTTCTACAGTTAAGGTGTGAATTGAAGGAGATGAAATGAACTGAGGTCTATATAGAGCTGGGCGTACACTCAGGGTACAGGGGCTCATTTTTTAAATACAGGCAAAATAACTGCTGCTAATGAAATCGTCTCTAATGAATCTTATATTCTATTTCAGCCATTCCTATTTCCACTGTCTAGAATAAAAAGTCAAGCGTCAACGGGCAGCGCCTGTGGCTTAGTGGGTAGGGCACCAGCCCCATATACCGAGGGTGGTGGGTTCAAACCTGGTCCTGGCCAAACTGCAACAAAAAAAATAGCGGGGCATTGTGGTGGGCGCCTGTAGTCCCAGCTACTCAGGATGCTGAGGCAAGAGAATCATCTAAACCCAGGAGTTGGAGGTTGCTGTGAGCTGTGACGCCATAGCACTCTTCTGAGAGTAATAAAATGAGACTCTGTCTCAAAAAAAAAAAAAAAAAAAGTCAAGTGCCAATGTCACCATTTCTCTTGTTTTCCATTCCTGTGTGCTAATTACAGAAATAAGCTTTGTAGTAGAACAGATTATACAATGCTATCCAGAAAAATGGAAGAAAGGATTTTGTTCCTTTCATATGCCTCGCTGTTCAGCCAATCATTTTAATATACATACTTCATTATTCCAAATATTTTGTGTTTATTTTTTTTTTTCTTCTTGGACCCAAAGAACACTAGCTTACACTAAAACATATGTGAGCATGTCAAAAGAGATGAGAAATGGATGGGGAAGAGAGAGAGAAAAAGAAAGAATGAGATGTGCAGACATAACTGAGTTTTGAAAGAAACAGTTTGGTATTATTTTTGATTTATATTTTGATGTGTGTTTAAATGTACCTTCTGTTTTAAAAGTTAAAATACATACTTATTTGTAAAAGAAATGTTCATATATATTAAAAGCAAAGTATTTAATTTAATTAGGGAAATTTAAACTATTCTGAAACATTTGACTAATATTCATACTCTAAGTTTTCCATGTGATCAGACTTAAAGTCTTTCATATCCATGTGAAAGATATGAAAATACTTATTATTCTTATATTATAATATATAATATTCAATACTTACCACTAGCATTTTCTTTTTTTTGCAACTGAAAAGGAAATTCTGGGAAATAGCAACACAGGAACACCAAAATCCTCAAAATATTCTTTACTTGTTGGCCATCCAACAAGTAAAGTTTTATAGTGAATTTTTATAGTGAATATTTTATAAATAAAGATACATTTAGCCACAACATCCCATTTTGCCTATGTGTGGTGACTTTTGGGATACCCTGTAGGTTAGCAAGTGCTATCCAGTATTAGTTACATAAGGTATTGTCAGTGCTCAGATCACTGAGACTATTTGCACCAACATTTTCTTGATTAATATTTGTTTTTTTCAAATGATTGCTAAATATAACACTCTTTAAATAAGTAGTGTATTATACTCAAACATCTGATTTTATGATTCTCTCTCTCTCTTTTTTAATCTGGATCCTCCTTTGTTGAGAAGTCTGAACAGTCTATAACCTGGAAGAGACAAAAGAATGTATGAGTCCTAGAAGAGCAAGGGTTCAAGGCGTAATGTGAGGTTTTTGATAATGATGAAAGTGGATGGATGGATGGACGGATGGATAATTTTGATAACTGTGAAAATAGGAGGCTCAATGCTGGAAGAGACAGTTTGTGCCTCCTAGATGTCTGGAACTGAGGCAGGGATTTATGGCCCTGGAGATGGTCAGATAGCAAAGACCAGAACATGCATTGGGTATGAAAAGACTGAGAGAAACTGACCTATATACAAAATCAATTGCATTGCTCTTCTCCATGAATAAACAACAGATTTTATTTAACTAAGTACAAAAGAAAAAAAAAAGAGAGAGAAAAGAAAAGAAAAGAAAGGAGAATGGTAATAGAATAAATAGAACAAAAATCATTCTATCCCGAATGAACTCAGGACTAGGACCTATACCTAGTATCTCGCAAATTTTAATATCTCACTGAAGTACTGAAAAAATAGTATCAACAAATTCAGATGATATCATGGTTCTGCATTTAAAGTATTAAGTGTTAAAGGAGTCCCAAAGAAATATATACTGTATTCCATTGTAATTTTCCTTGTGAAGGAAAAAAATTGAAAGATGCTAAAACTTAATAGAATCACAATTTTCTGAAAATATGTAAGAAATTCATAAAAAGAATAATAAATACATAACAGATTTAACACCTTTAAAAATGTACTATACAGCCAATATTCTCAAAATAGAAGAGTGTTAAGAAAGAAAGATACAAATAAATGATTGGAAAAAAATACAGAGTGTAACAAATGTGACATTTCATGTCATTATGAAAGGAGTTTTTAGTATTTAGTGAAACTGAAATTACAAGGCATTCTTTAGGAAGAAATCAAAATATTTTTCTAGCTCATATCAGACTCATATATTTCATGTGGATTAAAATTTACATATTTAAAAGATTATATAGCAATCAAGGACAGTATTACAATTTTGGATTAGGAAATATTTCATGAAAAGTAAAATACAGAGAATTTAAAAACAGAAATTTTTTTACTTTATATGCATTTTAAATATATAGCATAGACAATATATGTATAAAGTGAAAGAATAAGTGTATGTTACATTGGGAAATATATTTTCAGTATACATGATAGATAAAATTTGTATTCATAATAATTAACAAACATTTAAAATTTCTTTTTTAACATTTAAAATTTCTAAGAAAAGGAAATAAAAGCAAAAGATTAAAACATGGTTAAATTATGAATAAGTGATTCAAAGAAAAGACAATCTATCTGAAGAGATTTTCAATCGGAGTGAGAGAAAAATAAATGAATCAGCACAAAATGTCATATTTTCATTTAACTGATTAGAAAAATATAATACTTTTCCAGCATTCAGTGTTATTTAAAATATCATATGGGAGTTTTGACTTACTAAACATTCTACAGAAAAATCTCGGCAATACATATGTATTTATTAAAATTAAGTACACATAACCTTTTTTTTTTTTTTTTTATTGTTGGGGATTCATTGAGGGTACAATAAGCGAGTTACACTGATTGCAATTGTTAGGTAAAGTCCGTCTTGCAATCATGTCTTGCCCCGATAAAGTGTGACACACACTAAGGCCCAACCCTCCTCCCTCCATCCCTCTTTCTGCTTCCCCCCCCCATAAACTTAATTGTCATTAATTGTCCTCATATCAAGATTGAGTACATAGGATTCATGCTTCTCCATTTTTGTGATGCTTTACTAAGAATAATGTCTTCTACTTCCATCCAGGTCAATACGAAGGATGTAAAGTCTCCATTTTTTTTAAATAGCTGAATAGTATTCCATGGTATACATATACCACAGCTTGTTAATCCATTCCTGGGTTGATGGGCATTTAGGCTGTTTCCACATTTTGGCAATGGTAAATTGAGCTGCAATAAACAGTCTAGTACAAGTGTCCTTATGGTAAAAGGATTTTTTTCCTTCTGGGTAGATGCCCAGTAATGGGATTGCAGGATCGAATGGGAGGTCTAGGTTGAGTGCTTTGAGGTTTCTCCATACTTCCTTCCAGAAAGGTTGTACTAGTTTGCAGTCCCACCAGCAGTGTAAAAGTGTTCCCTTCTCTCCACATCCACGCCAGCATCTGCAGTTTTGAGATTTTGTGATGTGGGCCATTGTCACTGGGGTTAGATGATATCTCAGGGTTGTTTTGATTTGCATTTCTCTAATATATAGATATGATGAACATTTTTTCATGTGTTTGTTAGCCATTCGTCTGTCATCTTTAGAGAAGGTTCTATTCATGTCTCTTGCCCATTGATATAAGGGATTGTTGGCTTTTTTCATGTGGATTAATTTGAGTTCTCTATAGATCCTGGTTATCAAGCTTTTGTCTGATTGAAAATATGCAAATATCCTTTCCCATTGTGTAGGTTGTCTCTTTGCTTTGGTTATTGTGTCCTTAGCTGTACAGAAGCTTTTCAGTTTAATGAAGTCCCATTTGTTTATTTTTGTTGTTGTTGCAATTGCCATGGCAGTCTTCTTCATGAAGTCTTTCCCCAGGCCAATATCTTCCAGTCTTTTTCCTATGCTTTCTTGGAGGATTTTTATTGTTTCATGCCTTAAATTTAAGTCCTTTATCCATCTTGAATCAATTTTTGTGAGTGGGGAAAGGTGTGGGTCCAGTTTCAGTCTTTTACATGTAGACATCCAGTTCTCCCAACACCATTTATTGAATAGGGAGTCTTTCCCCCAAGGTAAGTTCTTGTTTGGTTTATCAACGATTAGGTGGTTGTAAGATGTTAGTTTCATTTCTTGGTGTTCAATTAGATTCCAAGTGTCTATGTCTCTGTTTTTGTGCCAGTGCCATGCTGTCTTGACCACTATGGCTTTGTAGTACAGACTAAAATCTGGTATGCTGATGCCCCCAACTTTATTTTTGTTACTAAGAACTGCCTTAGCTATACGGGGTTTTTTCCGGTTCCATACAAAACGCAGAATCATTTTTTCCAAATCTTGAAAGTACGATGTAGGTACTTTGATAGGAATGGCATTGAATAGGTACATAGCTTTGGGAAGTATAGACATTTTAACAATGTTGATTCTTCCCATCCATGAGCATGGTATGTTCTTCCATTTGTTAATATCCTCTGCTATTTCCTTTCTGAGGATTTCATAGTTTTCTTTATAGAGGTCCTTCACCTCCTTCGTTAGGTATATTCCTAGGTATTTCATTTTCTTTGAAACTATGGTGAAGGGAGTTGTGTCCTTAATTAGCTTCTCATCTTGACTGTTATTGGTGTATAGAAAGGCTACTGACTTGTGGACATTGATTTTATATCCTGAAACATTACTGTATTTTTTGATGACTTCTAGGAGTCTTGTGGTTGAGTCTTTGGGGTTCTCTAAGTATAAGATCATGTCGTCAGCAAAGAGGGAGAGTTTGACCTCCTCTGCTCCCATTTGGATTCCCTTTATTTCCTTGTCTTGCCTAATTGTATTGGCTAGAACTTCCAGCACTACGTTGAATAGTAAAGGTGACAGCGGACAACCTTGTCTGGTTCCAGTTCTAAGAGGAAAAGCTTTCAGTTTTACTCCATTCAGTAAAATATTGGCTGTGGGTTTGTCATAGATAGCTTCAATCAGTTTTAGAAATGTGCCACCTATGCCTATACTCTTCAGAGTTCTAATTAGAAAAGGATGCTGGATTTTATCAAATGCTTTTTCTGCATCTATTGAGAGGATCATGTGATCTTTATTTTTGCCTCTGTTAATATGGTGGATAACGTTTATAGACTTGCGTATGTTAAACCAGCCTTGCATCCCTGGGATGAAGCCTACTTGATCATGATGAATGACTTTTTTGATGATAAGCTGTAATCTATTGGCTAGGATTTTGTTGAGAATTTTTGCGTCTATGTTCATGAGTGAGATTGGTCTGAAATTCTCCTTTTTGTTTGGGTCTTTTCCTGGTTTTGGTATCAGGGTGATGTTTGCTTCATAGAATGTGTTGGGGAAGATTCCCTCTTCCTCAGTTTTTTGGAATAATTTCTGCAGTACAGGAATAAGCTCTTCCTTGAAGGTTTGATAGAATTCTGGAGTGAAGCCATCTGGACCAGGGCATTTTTTAGTTGGAAGCTTTTTTATTGTTTCTTTGATCTCAGTGCTTGAAATTGGTCTGTTCAGAAGGTCTATTTCATCCTGGCTAAGTCTAGGGAGAGGATGTGATTCCAAATATTGATCCATTTCCTTCACATTGTCAAATTTCTGGGCATAGAGTTTCTGGTAGTATTCAGAGATGATCTCTTGTATCTCTGTGGGATCAGTTGTTATTTCCCCTTTATTGTTTCTGATTGAGGTTATTAGAGATTTTACTTTTCTATTTCTCGTTAGTCTGGCCAATGGTTTATCTATTTTATTTATTTTTTCAAAAAACCAACTCCTTGTTTCATTAATTTTCTGAATGATTCTTTTATTTTCAATTTCATTGATCTCTGATTTGATTTTGGATATTTCTTTTCTTCTACTGAGTTTAGGCTTAGATTGTTCTTCTTTTTCCAATTCCATAAGATCTCTTGTGAGATTGTTGATGTGCTCTCTTTCTGTTTTTCGAATGTAGGCATCTAAAGTGATGAATTTTCCTCTCAAAACTGCTTTTGCAGTATCCCACAGGTTTTGGTAGCTTGTGTCTTCATTGTTGTTATGCTCAAGGAAGTTAATGATTTCCTGTTTTATTTCTTCCTTCACCCATCTGTTATTCAACAGAAGATTGTTTAATTTACATGCCTTTGGGTGGGCTTGAGCATTTTTGTTAGGGTTGAGTTCCACATTAAGTGCCTTATGGTCTGAAAAGATACAAGGTAAAATTTCAATTCTTTTGATTCTGTTGATATTTGTTTTGTGTCCCAGGATATGATCAATTTTGGAGAATGTTCCATGGGGTGATGAGAAGAATGTATATTCTTTATCTTTGGGGTGGAGTGTTCTATATGCGTCTATCAAGCATAGTTGTTCTAGGGTCTCATTTAAATCTCTTACATCTTTGTTTAATTTCTGTTTAGAGGATCTGTCCAGCTCTGTAAGAGGTGTGTTAAAGTCCCCTGTTATGATGGTATTATCAGATATCATATTGCTCAGACTGAGTAAGGTCTGCTTCAAGAATCTGGGAGCATTTAAATTGGGTGCATAAATATTTAGAATTGAAATGTCTTCTTGTGTAGTTTTCCCTTGACCAATATAAAGTGACCATCTTTGTCTTTTTTGACTTTAGTTGCTTTAAATCCACATGTATCTGAAAATAAGATTGCAACTCCTCTTTTCTTCTGAATTCCATTTGCCTGAAAAATTGTCTTCCAACCCTTGACTTGGAGCTTTAATTTGTCTTTTGAAGCCAGGTGTGTTTCTTGCAGACAGCAAATGGATGGCTTGTGTTTTTTAATCCAGTCAGCCAATCTATGTCTCTTCAGTGGGGAATTCAAGCCATTAACATTTATTGAGATAATTGATAAGTGTGGTAGTATTCTATTCGTCTTATTTGGTGAGAGTCCATTGCTTAGTTTTGTCTTTTGCATCAGTGTGGAGGTTAGGTTCTGTCCTTTGATTTCTGAGTTCTTACTTTGCTTCTGATCCATTGTAGTGGTCAGTGTGCAGAACAGGTTGAAGTATTTCCTGTAGAGCTGGTCTTGTTGTGGCGAATTTCCTCAATGTTTGTATATCCGTAAATGATTTGATTTCTCCATCAATTTTGAAGCTTAGCTTAGCAGGGTACAGAATTCTGGGCTGAAAATTGTTCTGTTTAAGTAGATTAAAGGTAGATGACCATTGTCTTCTTGCTTGGAAAGTTTCATTAGAGAAGTCTGTGGTAACTCTGATGGATTTGCCCCTGTAGGTCAACTGGCGCTTACTCCTGGCAGCTTGCAGAATCTTTTCTTTTGTCTTGACTTTGGACAGGTTCATCACAATGTGTCTTGGAGAAGCTCGGTTAGAGTTGAGGCGACCCGGGGTCCGATATCCCTCTGAAAGTAGTGTGTCAGACTCTTTGGTGATATTTGGGAAATTTTCTTTTATAATATTCTCTAGTATGGCTTCCATTCCTCTGGGGCATTCTTCTTCCCCTTCTGGAATTCCTATAACTCGTATGTTGGAATGCTTCATAAAGTCCCATAATTCTGACAGTGACCGTTCTGCTTTCTCTCTCTTCTTTTCTGCCTCTTTTACTGTCTGAGTTATCTCAAGAACTTTGTCTTCTACCTCTGAAATTCTTTCTTCTGCATGGTTTAACCTGTTGCTGATACTTTCCATTGTATCTTTAAGTTCCCTAGTTGACTGTTTCAGTTCCTTCAGGTCTGCTATATCCTTTTTATATTCTTCATATCGTTTATCTCTTATTTGATTCTGTTTTTGGATTTCCTTTTGGTTATTTTCCACTTTATTAGCAATTTCCTTCATTGTTTCCATCATTTCTTTCATTGTTTTCAACATGTGTATTCTAAATTCCCTTTCTGTCATTCCTAACATTTCTGTATAGGTGGAATCCTCTGCAGTAGCTACCTCATGGTCCCTTGGCGGGGTTGTTCTGGACTGGTTCTTCATGTTGCCTGGAGTTTTCTGCTGATTCTTCCTCATGGGTGATTTCTTTTATCTGTTTCCTTGCCCTAATTTTCCTTTCACTTCCTCTTGCTCTTTAAGTTCTTGTGCCTGTGGACTAAGGGTTACAGGACCAGAAAGGTGAGAAGGTTGAAGAGCAAAAAAGGGGATGAAAGAAAGGAGGACCGAGTGATAAGAAAAAAAGAAAGATAGAGAAAGGAGAGGGGGTGGGTATAAGGAATATTGACAAAAAGAAGAGAGGCACAGAAAGAGGGAGACAGGCAATATAGGTGTACAGTAGGGTACTTTGACACAACCTTAAAAAACCCCACCTTCTGGGGGTGCCCAGTTGCGTGGTGCCCTTGAGGTCAGCAGCTCTTTGCTAACCTGATCAGACACAGTACCCCACCTCCACCAAGTAGAGAGGAAAGACAAAAATGCTATAAATCATACCAAAAGACGCAAACAGAAAACTTTACGGGGATAAAATTGGGTGAAAAACCAAATTATATCGGTAGAAACACTAGCAAAAATGAAGTTGAAGTTATTAAAAAAGGCAGCAATGGGAAATTATAATTAAACTAGGAAAATTGAGAAAGAAAAAGGGATGTGTGGAAAAGATTGAAATTAAAAAAACAAAAGAACATCAGCAACGTCAAAATAAAGAAACAAAAAAAACAACCAAACAAAAAAAAAAAAATACACAACCAAAAACAAAGCAGTTTGTATATGTTATTGAATATTGTCTGGGCAACACGTGGTCTTCTGGGGTATGAGATGTTAGTCACAGTTCTGATACGACTGGCGGCTGCTGATTTCTCAAACCCCAGCAGGTAGACACCCTAAATCTCTCTTCAGCCTACTTAAAAGGCACTTTGAACTTGTAAACTTGCTGAGCAGAAGCTTTCCCAGCTTTCTCGCTGGAATCGCTGCTGAAGTGGCTATCCACTTACTCAGTGTGCCAAAACCGGTCTCACTCTGCCCCTGAGGGTTAGGGCTGCAAGGCGGCTCAAACCCCACCCTTAGGCTACTCGGTTGCTGGGTTACCAGCTCCCACCCGTTTGTAGCTCTGCGACCCTGAGGGCGGAGCTTGCCGGGGCAGATCACTGACAATGGATCCGTGTGACCCACCGCCGAACACTATTAGCTCCGTCTGGCTCAGCGGCTCAGACTGGGGCCCTAGACAACGGCCAAAGTTCTCCGCACTCCCGCTCAGGCCTTCCCCAAGGCAGTTCAACTCAGTGCCAAGTCCAAGGACATCAAAATAGTTCACAGGTAAGGCCTTTCTGGTTTGCAGTCTCGCTGCTACTGAACTTACAGTTGTGGGCGGGTTTAGACGGATTGAACACACGCGACCACTTGCCGGTTTTCCACTGTTTTAGTCCTCCTCTTGGGGTCCAGAAGTCTCTTGCTGACTCCCTGTATCTTCATAGGAGTGATGATAGGCAGTTCCCACCAGCCAGAGATGCCTGGAGTCCTATCTCCCCAGACTCATGGTGCCCAGATGCAAGGAAGCTGTTACTCGGCTGCCATCTTGCTCCGCCTCCCACATAACTTTTTTTAAGTATTTTTATTTAGAGAATATGTCCATCAATGGAGGACTACTTGAGTAAATTATATTAAGTAAACTATGAAATGTTGATCAGATATTAAAAATAATGAATTACAATTCATGCAGTGTTTAGTTATCATAACACACACACACAAAAAAAGATGTTGAAAGATGGCCATAAGCCTGCAAATAGCATTTAGTTTTAAAGTGAAAGGTCAAGATGGAAGTTTGTAGAATGCAATAAAAATCATTAGCTGTATATAAGCATACATTTTTATATAATAAGAATGTATTTTGATAAAATGATAAACATTTATTATAAAAGATCTAAAAAAAAGACAGATATTCAAAATAACTCTGGTCCATGTGAAAGCCTTTCAGAATTTGTATCCGAAACTTACTGAGAATACTTTAAAAATATGCGTACAATAAATATTTACATTCTCCCCCTGCCTTTGTCATTCATTTATTAATTGTCCTGGAGGAACTGACGTATGGATTGGTGTGATATTATGATATAGTAAGTAGAGGGCCAGATAAAATTGTTCTGGCTTTCTCACTAATAATGCCACCAGCGGTTGTTATGTTTTTCCTAGATAACCACAACTGTATACAGTGATGTCATGATCACGTAACTGCTGCTTGGCACCTACTGTTCCTCCAAGGTATAAAAGTGTATAGGACCTCTGCTTGTGCAGACCTCCCATGTAGCTCACCTGCCACCCGGAGCTGGGTAAGCGCAGACCTTCTATGTGGTTCACTGGCTGCCCTGAGCTGAGGAAAGCTTGTTGCACCTGCCCTCAGTGCCTAAGTTACTCTCTGGTCTGTCCCAATCAGAATACTCGCGTTGTAAATGGCAATGAGGATGGGATTCTTCTCAGGCCAGTACAGAGGCGCTCCGGGAGGGTGGGATTGAGGCGTGGTCAGCCATGTCTGCCCGGAGGCCCCACCAGGAGTGTCTCTACGTAGATGTGACACCAATGCAAGTGCAAACAGCCCTCCATACAATATACGAGGCCTTTGACAAGAAAAGTGCCCGAAGGCTGGGAGGGCCGGGGGCCGGGGTTTCTAACATCTCTGCCAGCAGAGGCCCAGAGACCCGGGCAAGACCGCGCTCTGGGAGGCAGCCGGTGTCCGGGACTCCTGGACTGGAGGCAGAGCAGCCGCCGCGGCAGCGCAGTGCGGGCCCTTGGGAGAAACGGGGCTCCTTGGGAGGAGCAGAGCAGCCGCAGTAGTGCTGATGCGGGAGAAAAAACGACTCCTCAAGCCGACCAGCGGGGTGACTCACGGGAGGGGAAGGAAAGTGATTCCTGTTCCAGGGCACCAAGACAACAAAGGGCCCCTGGAAGGTGGCTAGCCACCCCCCTCACCCTCGCAAGTAACTAAACACTTCACCTTTTGTCCATATAGACAAATGAAATTGACGCGGTTGAGGAAACAGTTCAGACAAAAGCCTTATGAGACACTGTCTGGCTGTCTGGCTGGCTGGCTGTGTGCTCTAAGGATGACTTTGTTCTGGATGCTCCAGGAACAGAGAAATTAGCCTTGGTCAGGTCTCCCCTGGTCCAATGATGGGGACCTGTAGATCTTGTTCGCTGCTGAGAACTAGGTATGAAAAATGCCATGTTTAATTTGACCACTCTGGACCCTGCTGAAGGAGTGGGTGATACTGGTGGCGATGGAAGCCACGCTGCACAGGGCCCGGCTTCTTCCCTGCTTGGTCCTTCCTAGTGATCCGGGAGCCTTGTGTGGACACCCTGGAGTTCTAGGACAAAAGGGGCAGTGACTCCCAAATGGGAGGAGGCTGGTTATTGGAGTTGAGCAGAAGGAGACAGAGGCAGACTCGAACTTGCTTTTGCTTTGAATACGGGGCAGGCTAAGAAAATTGCCCAGAGGGAACAAGCAGGGGAGGCCTCCTATGGAACTTACAACACACTGGTCCACACAAAAGTACAGTGGCATCTTGGTTGACATTGGAGCAAAATGTTCTCTTCTCTGGGGTAGCCCTGGTAGCTTCCCAGGGCCCCTGGCTGGTAGCCTTTGATAGTTTTGGAGGCCAGACTATTGAGTGAAGTTGCTGAGCTCCCACTGAGCAGCGGACACCTCCCCCTAAGGAAATACCAGGTGTGGGATTCTCCCATACCATCAATGTATTACAGGACTTGTGACTGCAGACCTTAACAGGAGAAGACTGCCTGCAGGTAAGAGTTATCAAGGCAGGGGTGTGAAGACATGCTAGCACAGAGAGATCCCTAAAAGCCACAGGGTCTCTAGGCAGGGCTGTTTGAAATAGCAGGGGCCAGGCAAGTCAGCCCAGTGGCAGCGGCCCTTCAGACTGTTAGTGCAGGCGGTCAGTGTGCAGACACAGGTGGAGCATGCTGCCGGCCTTGAATACAGAGACATGAATGTGCTATGGAATTCAAACTAATGCAGATGCTGCAGCCGCCAGTAGAGCCTTGATGACACCATCACAAGGAAAGAGTGAAAGACAATGATAGAATTCCTGGGACAGAACCTCACTTTAAATAAGCTCCCTGTTAACTGGAATGTGTCTATGCCAGTGGTTGGCAAACAGCACTGGTCACTGTATTTGCCATTTCTTACTCTGTCATTGTGCTTTGTTGTGACTTGTATTACAACTAGTGATATTGTGATATCACTATGATACAGTGATACTGTTGTGATATTTAGATGCAGTGTTCCACACTCCTTGCACAGGGACATTCATAGAATAATCAAACATGTAGTTCTTGAGGCAAGACATCCCAAAAAGGGTAGAGTATAGCGCCAAAGTTGTTTGGGCTTTCTCATCGATAGTGTCACTGGAAGTTGCTATTTTTTCTAGCTAACCATAACGATATATGCTTCAAAACTCTGCTCCAAGACTTCCAAGGGGCTTCCGAATATTGTCAAGATTTTCCTGTTTTGGCACTCGCTTGTGGAGTGGAGCCAGGATGCATTCCCAATACTGGTTAAGTGTAGGTCTGTCTCTATTGTTCACATACCATCTCAGGCTTGAGGTCAGCACCACAACCTGAGCAGCCACCCTCACCAGTTCCTGGAAGAGTCAGCACGCATGTGGCCTGCTTCCATCCATTCCCCTGAAGTCAGTAAGTGTTAAGCAGATTCTGAACATCTGCCAAAGAGGAATTGTATGAAGTGTATGTCGCATATTTTGAGGATAAAAAGTTCTCTATCTTCCTCAGTTGTCCCAATATTTAGGTATGTTATTTTTTCAGTTAAATAATTTAGAAGTGGGAAATGAGAATGCACTCAGGCAAGCCCCATGGGCTGGCCTATAATGGCATCAATGACTTGCCCTCTTGGAACTATCGTGGTACACTGACCTAATTGGGTTCCCTGTTGAGTGCAGTAAAGGGACAGCATTCCTGCTGCTCTTGGTCCCTGACCCTTGAAGGTGGGGACCCCACCTCTGGTGCAGCTCTGGCTCCTGGAAGAGGAGGCGGTCCTAGAAGCTGACAGTTCATTCAGCAGGTAATCAGAGTACCATCATCTTTTTTTGTGGCATTCGGGTAACACAGGCTTTTTCTCATCATTAGCCTGTTGGATTATAACCTTACACCTCTTCTGCATTAGCTTATTTTTACAGAGTAATATAAAACACTGCACATAGGGAATCTCATCCTATTTCTATCCTGTGAATCTATCTGCAGAAACATATTATAGTTAAGAGATGTATTCACCAGTCACTGTTCTCTAGATTCCAGTGAGTATTGTGGCTAATCAGCATTACAAACAAAAATTGTGAGTCAACAGAGAATACCTGAAGGGCTTCTAATTCTTAAGGCAACACCCTAGGGAGATATCCTCTGTCATCAGATTCCTGGTTCCTCACTCTGCTGATTTTCTATTACAAGTTTGTCTCCAGTATCCAATAGGGTGTCTCCAGTGCATTGTAGGGATGCCCAAAATGCTAGGTCAAACACAAATTAAACTTTCAATTTTGTCAGCCTGATAAGAAATTTAAAATACCAGAGGAGGTACTTGGTACCTCCCAAAAGTTCAGAGAAAGCAGAATAATAAGGACGGTGCAATCCCACAAAATGGATCTAGGTATTCCCTAGTGGCTGTGTAGTGCCTCTAATAACCCTTGCAAAATGAATCTTGGCAAGGTATTGTAATATGTGTTTTCACTACTGTTGAACAGAAGCCCTAGTTCCTGGGATAGAAACGCTTTCATTGTCCAACAGTTGTAATTGGAAAGTGGGAGGATACTTCACTCACCCACTCAAATTTCAGCTGAATGAGCCTAGTCAATCCCCACAGGAGTTGAAACTGATTTGAGGAGTGGCTGAAATTCAACTCTCTTGATGGGAAGAGTTTTAAAGGTGTGCTCCCTTGAGCTCTGTTGGAGAGCCAAAGGAGGTTCCACTAATTTTCCGGTGATATTGAGTGAACAGTGTGTTGTACATATTATATCATTATTAGAAAATTTATGTTTTACATATGAATCCTGAATCTTTCTTATTATTTGTCTCTGTAATGCCATCAGACTAAAATTTTCATCCTCCAGTGACTTTAATTAAATTAAAATCATCTTTAAATTTAAGTAGTTTTTTTTCCCTAAAGCTACCTATTGTCATTTATATTTATCTCTTCTAAAGAAGGTCTTTTTGATAAAACACTTCATGTACTCAAATACACTTAGTTGGCAAATTAACAAGCTGTGGTATATGGATACCGTGGAGTACTATGCAGCCTTTAGAAAAGATGGAGACTTTACATCTTTTGTATTAACCTGGTTAGAGTTGGAACAAATTCCTCTTAGTAAAGCATCACAAGAATGGAGAATCAAGAATCCCATGTAGTCAATTCCAATATGAAGGCCATAGATGTTCTAATACAACATGGGGGGTGGGGAAAGGAGGGAGTGGGTAGATGAAGAGGAGGGAGGGGGATAGAGGGTCACAATTACTGTGGGACACAATTAAAAGAGGGACTTTAGGCGGCGCCTGTGGCTCAGTGAGTAGGGCCCGGCCCCATATGCTGAGGGTGGCAGGTTCAAACCCAGCCCCCGCCAAACTGCAACAACAACAACAAAAAATAGCCGGGCGTTGTGGTGGGCCTGTAGTCCCAGCTGCTCGGGAGGCTGAGGCAAAAGAATCGTGTAAGCCCAAGAGTTAGAGGTTGCTGTGAGCCGTGTGACGCCATGGCACTCTACCCGAGGGCGGTACAGTGAGACTCTGTCTCTACAAAAAAAAAAAAAGAGGGACTTTACCTAACAAATGCAATCAGTGTAACCTAATTCTTTGTACCCTCAATGAATCCCAAACAATAAAAAAAAAAGAAATGAATACAAATGCAAAAAGAAAAATTTGAACACTTTTTTGCAATCAATGAATTTTTTAACTTTGTTATTACTCCTCTATTAAGCTTTCAGAATTATGTTAATATCCTCTTTCTCCAGTGTGTTCAATTTGATGAGCTTGCTAATATAGAATTAAGTCTTCAAGTCCATGACATACCTATTTTCTTTAATAAAAATCATAAAATGGTTTATAGGTTAAAATTTGGTGTCTAACTGAAAGAAAGCTGGGAGTTGATCTTTCACATTCTTCCCTGTCCCTATATTATTGCTTTTACTTCCCTTTGTTAGCAATGGGTAGATAGTGAACTTGAATATGAGAAGGAGCCAGGGACAATACAAAGCGCAGAGATTGAACTGGGAGTAGAAGATTAGGGTTAGGGTCAGGGTTAGCTCTGATCATTTGTAAGCCGGATGAATCACCCTCAAAAAAGGGTGCCTATTTAAACAGAGTAAAGATGATTTTCTTATTAGTGACTAAAGGCAACTGGTATGTTTTAAGAGCCACTCAACCGCAGCTGCAGTGGTTTTGAAATTCTTTGAGGTTCTGTAAGCCTTCTGCATTATACATTAGTATTTGTGCAACAGAAGACAATTTAAAGACCTACTGGAGCACAGAATTTAAAGTTCAACTGCTCTGAAACACTGCAGGGAGTCTAGAGAAGTGAGGAAAATGGCAAAAGGGAATCATGCAGATCTCAGATAGAACTTTTTAAAATAGCATAATTTACATTTAACAATTTTTAAGTCACTCTGGCAATTTTTTAATTTATTGTGAACAACTTTGTGAACTAAAAACCTAAGTTTCAATACTCATTTATTATTTTTATTTGAATAATAATGATTTACATGATGAGACTAAAGTAACACTGATTCAAATAATGCCTCTGCTTTGAAGTACAGATGTTTGTTAGGGCCTCTCTTTCTATGAAGTTAAAGACAACTTTGCATTGTGTATTACAATTATTTAAACTTTGTTCTCAACCAATTTGGTAAGTGTTAAAATGCCATTAATCACAAGTTAGATGAGTGCCCAAATGCCTTCTTTCATTAATTTGTTTACAGAAAAACATATTGTGAATTATTCAGAAGAGAAGTGTCTACTATCTTCAAACAGAATAATTTGATTATGCCATAATGGAATTTTTTTTGAATTTCTGGTTATTGTGAGGGTACAACCAACCAAGTCATAATTTTGGAATTTGTTAGGTAGAGTCCCTCTTGTAATTGTGCCCCTCACCTAAAAGGGGCACATTTTTTCACCTGTACCTGGTGCCCTTTAAGTGGGAGCACACTAAACTCCTCCTTCCCTCTCCTTCTTTATCCTGCCCCCACCTTGAATAGAATTAAGTTTTTCTCTGGTATGGGCAATGTTAGATCATCCACTGGCTTCATAATAAAATTGAGTACACTGGATACTTGCCTGTCCATTTCTGTAATACTTCATTAAGAAGAACATGTTTCAACTCCATCCAGGTTAATACAAAAGATGGAACGTCATCACATGTTCTTATGGCTGAATGGTACTTCATGGTATACAAACACCAGAGTTTGTTAATCCATTCTCAAGTTGATGGGCATTTAGGTTGTTTCCACTTCTGGATGATTGTAAACTGAACTGTGATAAACATTCTAGTGCAAATGTCTTTATGATAAAATGATTTTTTTCTTCTGGGTAGATGCCTAGTAGTGGGATTGTGGAGTTAAATGGGAGGTCTAGTTTGAGTTCTTTGAGGACTCTCCACACTTCTTTCCAAAGAGGCTGTATTAGTTCGCACTCTCATCAAAGGTGTAAAAGTGTTCTTATCCTCCACACCTGTGCCAGCCTCTGCAACTCTGGGACTTTGTGATATGGGCTATTCCCATAGGGGTTAAAGAATAATTTAGAGTGGTTTCATTTGCATTTCTTCAATGATTAGGTATGATAAGCATTTTTTTATGTGTTAGCCGTTCATCTGTCATCCTCAGAGAAGGTTCTGTTCATGTCTCTTGCCCAGTAAGATATGGAATTGTTTGCTCTTGCTGTGCTGATTAAATTGAGGTCTCTTTAGATCCCAGTTATCAAGCCTTTGTCAGATTCGTAATATGCAAATATCTTTTCCCATTCTGAGGGTTGTCTATTTGCTTTAATTAATGTGTCCTTAGCTGTATAAAAGCTTTTTAGTTTAAGTCCCGTTTGTTTATTTTTGTTGTTTTGGGTTTGCCACTGAAGTCTTCATAAAATCTTTCCCCAGGCCAACAGCCTCAAGCATTTTTTCCACACTGTCTTCTCAGATTCTTATTGTTTCATGTCATAGATTTAAATCTTTTATTCATCTTGAGTAAACCTTTATAAGTGGTAAAAGGTATGAGTCTAATTTCAGTCTTTTACATGTAGTTATCCAGGTCCCCGGCACCATTTATTGAATAAGGGTTCTTTTCTCCAGTATATGATTTTCTGTGGTTTATCAAAGTTCAGATGGCTATAAGAAACTGGTTTCATCCCTTGTTTTTTCCATTTGGTTCCATACATCTATGTCTCTATTTTTGCGCCAATACCATACTGTTTTGATCAGTGTGTACTAGTAATATAACCTAAAGTCTAGTAGATGCCTCTAGACTTGTTTTTATTATGAAAAATTGCCTTTGCTAAACTGGATTTTTTCTGGTTCCATACAAAATGAAGAACTGGGTTTTTTGTTGTTGTTGTTTGTTTGTTTTTTGCAATTCTTCAAAAATGTGATGTTGGTACTTTAATAGGGATTGCATCCAATCTGTAGATTGCTTTGGGAAGTATAGACGTTCTAACAATGTTGATTCTTCCCAACCAAGAGCATGGCGTGTTCTTCAATTTGTTAACGTCTGCTGCCATTTCATTTCTTAGAGTCTCATAATTCCCTTGGTAGAGATACTTCACCTCTTTTGTAAGTATATTTCCAGGTATTTCATTTTCTTTGAAGTTATTGTAAAGGGACTTCTATCTTTGATGAACTTCTTGACTTTGCTGTTATTGGTATATAACAAAGAGTACTGATTTGTGGATATTAATTTTATACCCTGAGACATTACTATATTTCTTGATCACTTCTAGGAGTCTTGTGGTTGTATCTTTGGGGTTTTCTAAGATTATATTGTTGGCAATGAGCAACAGTTTCAACTCCCCTGCACCTTTTAGATGTCCTCTCTATCCTTCTGTTGCCTGATTGCTTTAGCTAGAACTTCCAGCACTATGTTGAATAATAGTGGTAATAGAGGACATCCTTTTCTGGTTCCTGTTTGAAGTGGAAAGCTTTCAGTTTTAAAACATTCAGTATGATATTAGCTGTGGGTGTGTCATAGATGGTTTCAATAATTTTAAGAAATATGCCACTTATACATATATTCTTAAGTGTTCTTGTTAGAATAGGATGCTAAATTTAATCAAATGCTTTTTCTCTATGTATAGAGAGGATTATATGGTCTTTGTTTTTCTTCTATTAATATGGTGAATTACATTTATGGATTTGCGTATGTTAAACCAGAGTTGCATCCTTTTGATGAAGCCTATTTGATTATGATGTATAATTTTTTAAATGTGTATCTGTAATCTATTGTCTAAGATTTTATCGAGTTTTTTTTATCAATATTTGTTAGAAAAATTGGTCTGTATTTCTACTTTTAGTTGGGTTCTTACCTGGTTTTGGTATCAGGGTGATACTAGCTTTATAGAATGTGTTACAGAAAGTTCCTTCCTTTTCAGTGTTTTAGAATAGCTTCTGCAGCATAGGCACAAGCTCATCTTTGAGAGTCTGATAGAATTCTGGTGTGAAGCCCTGGGATGGCCAGGGCTTTTGTTTGTTAGAGTTTTTTTTTTATTGTTTCTTCAATCTCATTGCTTGATATTTGTCTGTTCAAGAGATCTATTTCTTCTTGGTTTAATCTATGGAGATGGTATGATTCCAGGTATTAGTCCATTTCCTCTACTTTGTCAAATTTCTGAGTTCAGAGTTCTTATAGTAGTCAGATATATCTCTTGTATCTCAGTGGTATCTGTTGTTATTTCCCCTTTTTCATTTCTGATTAAGGTTATTAGAGATTTCACTTTTATGTTTCTAGTTAATCTAGCCAAAGTTTATAAATATTATTTATCTTTTGGAAGAAAAAACTTTGTTTCATTGATTTTCTGAATGATTTTTTTGTTCTCAATTTCATTTCTTTCTGATTTAATTTTGGTTATTTATTTTCTTCTCTGAATTTAATATTCAGTTTCTCTTCTTTTTCCATTTCATAAGATGATTCATTAGGTTGTTGATATGTTCTCATTCTATTTTTCAGATGTAGGCATCTAAGGCAATACGTTTCCCTTTTAGGACTGCTTTTATAGCATCCCAAAGGTTTTGGTAATTTGTGGGTTCATTTTTGTTATGTTTGAGAAATTTAATAATTTCCTTCTTTATCTTTGCTTTAATGCAGCTGTCATTCAGAATAAATTTAGTCCATGCTGTTTTGTGGGGATGAAAATTTTTATTGGAGTCAAGTTCCACCTTTATTGCTTTGTGGTCAGATATAATATACACTATAATTTCAATTATTTTAATTTTCTTGAGTTTTGATTTGTGACTTAGGATATGATCTATTTTGGAGTTTCCTCCATGGGCTGTGGAAAACAATATATATTCCTTCACTTTGGGATGTTGTGTTCTATACATGTCTATTAAGCCTATTTGTTCTAGGGTTACAGTTAAGTCCCTTGTATCTTCATTTAGTGTCTGTTTTGATTATCTGTCCAATTCTGTCAGAGGGTTGTTAAAGTCCCTAGCTATTATGTGTTATAGGATATCATATTGCTTAGACCAATCAATATCTGATTCATGTATCTGGGAGCATTAAATTGGGTGTATAAAATATTTAGAATTGAAATGTTTTCCTGATTTATTGTTCCCTTGACAAGTATGAAGTGACCATCTTTGTCTTTCTTAACTTTAGTTGCTTTAAATCCACTGGTATCTGACAATAACATTGTGATCTCTTTTTTTCTTCTGGTTTTCTTTACCTGAAATATTTTTTTCTAACCTTTATTGGAAGTCTTGTTTTCTCTTTCAAGATCAGGTGTGTTTCCTGGAAACAACATATGAACCATTTGTGCTCTTTTATCCAATTGGCCATCCTTCAGGGGCAAATTCAAGCCACTAACATTTATCTAGAGAATGGATAAGTGTGGTGAAATTTTATTTGCGAAGGTCTATTGCCTAGATTTAGATTTATCCTTTATGCCATTGTGGAAACTAGGTTTTATCCTTTAGTTTAGGGATCTTTACTTTTCTGGTGGTCCATTGTGATGTTCAGAGTGGAGAATAGATCTATGTATTTCCTGTAGAGCTGGCCTTGTGGAAAATTTCCTCAATGTTTGCATAACAGCAAAAAGTTGATTTCTCTATTAATATTTAAGCTTAGTTTAGCAGGATACAGAATACAGAGCTGTAAATTGCATTATTTAAGAAGATTAAGACAGTTGACCATTCTCTTCTGGTTTGGAAAGTTTCAGCTGAGAAGTCTTGCTGTCACTCTGATCAATCTATCCCTATAGGTCAACTAGTACTTATTCCTGGCTGATTGAAGTTTTCCTTTCATCTTAACTTGGTTCAGGTTCATTAAAGTATGTCTTGGAGATGCTCCATTTGTGTTGAGATGACCCAGTATTCAATATCCCTCTAAAACAAGTATTTCTAAATCATTAGTGATACTTAAGTTATTTTCATTTGTGATATCCTCCAGTAGGACTTCCGTTCCTTTGGGACATTCTTCTTTCCCTACAGGAATACCTATAATTCCTTTGTTTGAATGTTTTGTGAAGTCCTATAATTCTCTAAGTGGATATTCTGCTTTCTCTCTCTTCTTTTCTGCCTCTTTAACTGCCTGGGTTTATGCAAGAACTACATCCTCTGGCTCTGAGATTCTTTTTTCTCCATGATTATTGGAGAAATGTCCACTCTGTTATTGATAGTTTATACTGCATTTTTAAGGTTCCAGATAGACTCTTTTATGTCCTTAAGGTCCACCATATCCTTTTTATATTCTTCATATATTTTGCCCATTTTTTGGTTTTGTTTTTCCACTTTCTCATCAATTCCCTTTATTGTTTTTGCCATCCACATTTTAAATTCTCTTTCTATATAATTCTTTATAAGTGGAATTCTCTGTTGCTACCTCATGATCCCTTGGTAGGCTTGCTCTATTCTAGTTTTAATGTTGCCAGAATGTTTCTGTTTTTGCCTCCTTATGTGTGTTTTCTTCTTGTTCACTTCTTTCCCCTACTTTCTCTTTCTCTTTACCTCCTTCACGTTAAATTACCTTATCTCAAAGCTTTGGTGTTGAAGTGGCCTTTTGGTATCATTCAGTCCACTCTAGTTGCTACTTCATGATCCCTTGTTGGGCTTGCTCTATTCTAGTTTTTATGTTGTCACAATTCTTTTCTTTTTGCATCTTCATTTATGTTTTCTTCTTATTCATTTCTTCCCCCCACTTTTTCCTTCTCACTACCTCCTTCACTTTAAATTACCTTATCTTAGAACTTCAATGTTGAAGTGGCCATTTGGTATCAGGGCAAAAGGAATATAAGGGTAAAGAGCAAAAATGGAGAAAGAAAAGAAAATGATAGGGAGGAAAAAAGAGGGAGTTAAAGGAAGAACTGAAGAGAAGGAGATGAAATAGGACAGTAAGAGAATAAGAGAGTTACAGGAGAAATCGTGGTGTTCAGCAGGGTGCTTTAACCACACTCATAGCTCTAGGACTTTGGGGGTCTGGGATTAGTGAGTCTTCTAGGGAGAAGTCAGAAGCTTCTTACAAGCTTGGCCAAAAGCTAGATCCCACATCTGCCATATATAGAATAAAATCAGCAGTATGTCTCAGTATTGACCTAACAATACCTTCTTTCTAAAGGACACTGCTAGAAGGACACCTAAGACTTTGAGCTTGTAGCCTCCTTGAGCCAGACAAATGCCATGACCTCCCAACCATATCAATGCTGTGACCCCTCAGACCTCAGAGAAGAGAGAAAAATGAAAAAGAAATAATAACAAGATGAAAAAATTAAAAATATAATTGTATAAGACAAAGAAAAAAGTGGTATCTTAGCTGTTGTATGAGAAATTTATGTGTGAAAGATGAGAAAAGTAGAAAAATCCCTACCAAAAGAGAAAAAAAGGATAAAAATAAGAAAGAAAGCATAAAAAGGTATGAAAAACTATAATGAAAATAGAGGAGCCCTTGCTGTTGAAAAAGTAACAATGAATAAATAAAAATACAACCAAACAAAAAAACTAAATAAAAAACAAGAAGAGACAAAAAAGAAAAGAAAAAACAAAGGAAAAATTTGAAAAAAATTATCAAAAGAATGTCAAATAACCTACATATGTGTGTGTTTGTGTGTGTGTGTATGTGTGTGTGTGTGTATTGCCTGGAAACAACACCTACCTGTGGAGTTAGGAGATGAAGAACATAGGCTGGATTTACTATATATGATAGGGGTTAGAAGCCACTCTCAAGTTGCAAAGGAGACTAGACCTTGTGTTCCTGACTTCTTTACCCTCAATCTTAGCCTTTTAGCTTCATCATCATTTCCAGGAGGCTGTCAGACATTGTCCCCTGACAGCAAAGCAGGGAGTTCAGGCGCCACTCACCTCACCTCAAATAGGGCTGCTGGAGCTCACCAAGTGCTCTAGTGCCAGTTCTGCATAGGACCCTGTTGATTGTTCCTCCACCATGCATGGTCTTCCAACAATGATGATGCCCTGCCAGCAACCAAGCCAATAGAAAAACTGTGCCACCCTACATTCAACCCTGCCCCCCAACACTTCAAGTCTACTTGCTGCTCCAATGAGCAGCCCAGTTCCAAATTAAAATAGTTCAGGAATACTGCAGGACAGCCCTTTCCCATCCCTAGGCCTCCATGGGAGATCCAGCTGACTAGCAACCTATGCTAGTACCAAGCATCTCCCTTCCAAAATAGTTTTTCTCACCCCCAGAGTTCCTCATTAGCTCCTAAAGTCTCCAGCTGCTTCACTTCGTAAAGTTACCACAGAGTGGTATTTCTATGCAGATTCCCTCAGCTAGAGGTGGCTGAAATCCATTTTCCCCTGTCTCACCACAAGTAGCCAGCAAGGAGATGTCTCTAGTCCACCATCTGGCTCCCAGCAAAATGGAATGATAGATAAGGAGAGAAAATTAAGCTGGTCTTACTTTGGATTGTTACAATTATTTTATTTTATTGTGAAACAACAATTTTCTCATTGCTAAGTTTAACTTTTATCTCTATTAACTTACCACAGAAAGAATATGCATGACCTCCAGCTCATCTAAATACTAAAAATTTGGAGAAGGTGAGTTAGATATGAGACTATTTATGGATCTTAAAGGTAAAGAGGGTCTCATAAAATCACCATTCCAGGTAGGCTTTACTGATGATTACAACACTATCCCTATTCAGAAATTATGTTTAACAATTTTTCTGTCAATATAAGATAATGTAATATTTTATATTATAATATAATAATGTAAAAATTCTGAAGTATTTACTTACAATGTAAACGAGAGCTACCTAAAGCATTCAGGAAAAAAGAATATTGACTATTTTTAAAACATTAAACATTTGAAAATAAGTACAAAGAAATTTGAACCAATAGTCAACTATGGGGAATTTCTGGATAATGGATGACCCACGTTATGGCGTACCACACTTAAGAACAGAGTCCAAGGCCTCCCACAAGGATAAATTATAAATTGTTAATAATTCAGGAATTAGTTTCTTCTGCACATGTACACAAACTTGCATGGCACAAACAATTCATTGGAGCAGAATTTTTAATGTTACTGTTAGTCTTATTGTTTATACTGTAGTTTAATAAACAGCATCATTTTTATCCTTTTTTTGTCATTCATTTGTGAAAGATTGTGTTTTTCACAATCTTTTATGATTGTGCCTCCAAAGTAAAAGTCCACTGCAAGTCTAGGGGTACCAGCAGTGAAAAGAAAGATGATTACAATAGAAAAATAAATAGAAATAATTAAGTGTTTGGAGAAAGGCCAGGCACCATCATTCACTGGGAAAACATTAGACTCCAGTCACTCGACTATCAGAACAATTATAAAGGATAAAGAAAGAATAATGAAACATATGAAAGGCGGTGCTCCAATGAAAGCATCAGTTGTTACTAAGTGGCATAGTGGATTAATTATTGAAATGGAAAAACTATTATTGTTTTGGTTAGAAGATCAAAATAAGTATAATATTCCTATTAGCCTCACATTGATGCAACATAAGTTGAATGTTAATCTTTAATATTTTCTTTTGAAATTTCTATCTTCATCTAAACTTTTTGTGTGTGAGTTTGTTGTTATGTTCTGTTTGTTTAAATTAAAATAAAAAATGCAACATTTTCACAATTTATTACCACAGTACAGGATATAATTACTATTACAGTATTTATTACCGCATATGAGCCACTGTAGTGTTGCTATCATTATTACTACTATGTGTGTGCTGTTCAGGATGGATCCAAGTTACATACAAATTTTGCCTAAAGATAGTCTCAGAAAAGTATCTCACCCACCAGCCAGGGACCATGTGTATGTTAATAAGATTCCGATACTTTTAAGAGTAAGAAAATGCCAGGAAGGCCATATTAACCAGTGTGATGAAAATGTGTCAAACTGTTTATAAAACCAATGTATGGTGCCCCATGATCGCATTAATGTACACTACCATGATTTAAAATTAATAAAAAAAATAAAATAAAGAGTAAATACAATCTAGAAAATGCAAAATAACATGAGAAAATAGCTTAAAACTGATATAAATTCATTTCTTTCTTATACAATCACCAGTAGAAATATTTTTTTTTCTACTTTTTATCCCAGGTGTGGTAGCTCATGCTTGTAAACCTAGCACTCTGGAAGGACAAGGAAGGAGGATCATTTGAGGCCAGGAGTTCCAGACCAGCCTAAGTAAGAGTAAGACACTGTCTCTACTAAAAACAGAAATATTAGCTGAGGGTTGTGGTTGGTGTCTATAATTCCAGCTACTGGGAAGGCTGAAGCAGAAGGATTGCTTGAACCCAGGAGTTTGTGGTTAGGTTGATGCCACAGCACTCAGCCTGGGCAACAGAAAAAAGAAAAAAAAAAGAAAGAAAGAACTTTTTTTCTACTTAAAAAAAGTGAGAATGATGAGTAATTGTAAATTTCCAAAGAATAGGCTATTTGGCAAAGCTATTTAAATTTAAATGGAATAATCAAATGCATAGATATTTTAAAACTTCTGAGGAGCAGTTAATAGTTTTGATTTCTAGATTATATTTAAAAATGAGAACAAGCATTTGCTGTTTAACAAAATATTCTTTTTCTCTCCAGACCTGTGCATCATATAATGAAAAGAAATAAAAAAACAAGTATATAATTTTGGATATTTCCTTTTCTTCTCAAATTACTTCTTGAAGGAAATCTCTCAGTATGAAAATAGCTGAATAACTCTAAATCAATAATTTTGTAATTTTGTATTGTGAGCATAAACATTCTCTGAGCATAAACATTTTTTAAAGTATTTTAAAGAGAAATTGAAAAATGTGTAGGCATGGAGAAATGTATCCATAGGAGATGAGTAAATTATTAAGATTTATAAATTTTGAGTGATCATTTCCCCAGGTTGCTCCAGTGTTTGCCCAGCTCTATCACTATGCTACATCCAGGACACACATTTCTTATCTCTGTTGCCACCTACTTTTGATTTACCTTGGAGAAGTAAGATTAAATGCTTAAACTGTCTGTTGCATTTATGAACCATGGAGTAGTTTAGAAGTAGAAAGCTATGCCAATCCCTCCTAGCATATTACTATTGTGTATGTATATGTATATATGAAAACAATCACATGAACTAAGTTGAAACTCCTTTCTCTTTAAACAAGCAAGTCTGGTAACATTCCTGCAACATAGATAATGTCACTCTCAAGAATCAATACTGATATCCATATAACATACATGTGTTAATAAACATGACATGTTATTACTTTTGTTATGTTTTCATAATCGTGGGCTCCTAGGTTATGTTTTAAACATCCAGGGAACAATGCTGCATTTATTAGGGACTACAAAATATGTTCCATATATCATAGTTTCAATTTATATTGCATCCAACAAAGCAAGACCTGAATTTGGTAGAATATAAAGAGGCAACATTGTGCCAACCATGTAGTAAATGTCTATCACTACTTGGCATGTATTAGGTACTAGATTTCCCTTCCCCAACACGGTAAATTATAGATTCCATACTACGTTTTTAACCCCTGACATTGTTTTTGATATTTATCTTTTTCTAGAAATTTTATGTTTGACATATTATCATTGAATATTGAATAAAGAATTGGTCCACTTAAATGGAGTAATACAGAACCATAATAAACTCAATACCATTTATGATTAATAAGTGAATATCAGCCACCCTGTATAAATTGTTGCTAAGGTTAAATTTTAAATGTTTACTCTAGTTATATTCAGTCAGGTAAAAGGAGCAATGCAAAAAATTTTGATTCAATTCACATGTATGTTTACCCATTGTGCTATTAAAAAACATCCAATTATAGAAAGAAATCAGCATAGAAAAACTGGTGATTTAATGGTTAGGAAATATTGAAAATTAAAAAGGAAAAATTATTTAAATTATAAAATTTAGTAAGAAATACAGAAGAATCAGAAAATAACTATATTCATTTATATTCATGAATTATCATATAGGTGATATATAATGTATATCATATCATGATATATCATTATTATCATATAGATGACATTCATTTATATTCATGAATTGTCATATAGATATTAAATTTATTTTTCCTAAATAAAAATATTTAAGTTGAAAATGTAGGTTCTAATTTCTTTCTTTCTTTCTTTTTTATTTTTTTTGAGACATGATCTCACTCTGTAGCTTGGGGTAGAGTGCAGCAGTATCATAGTAGCTCATTGCAACCTCTAACTCCTAGGTTCAAGCAATCCTCATGCTTTAGACTCCTGAGTAGCTGGGATTTCAGGCACATGCTGCCACATTTGGCTAGGTTTTGTATATTTTTTTGGTGGAAATGGCATCTCACTCTTGCTTAGGTAGGTCTCAAACTCCTGAGCTCAAGCAGCCCTCCTGCTCCAGCCTCCCAGTGTGCTGGGGTTACAGGCTTGAGTCACCGCACCTGACTAATTTTCCTTTCTCACCAACTTTTTCATGGTTTCTTAAATAACATAGATTTCTGTCTTTCCTAAAGCAGACATTGTGCTGTGACCTGATTAATTTTTATAAATTAAGAAGAGCAGATGCAACTGGGTACATTCAGGGTAGTATGGCAATCCCATTATTAGGCATTTACCCAGAAGAAAAAACATCATTTTATCGTAAGGACATTTGCACTAGACTGTTCACACAGTTCAATCTACAATTGCCAAAACATGGAAACAGCCGAAATGCCTACCAACACAGGAATGCATTAACAAGCTGTGATATATGTGTACCATGGAACACTATTGAGCCATTAACAAAGATGGAGACTTTACATCTTTTGTGTTAACCTGGATGAGGGTGGAGCACACTCTTCTTAGTAAAGCATAATAAGAATGGAAAAGCAAGAATCCAATGTACTCAATTCTAATATGAAGGAAGTAGATGAACTAATGCAAGATAGGGGGTAGGGGAGTGAAGGAATGGGAAGGGGGGAGGAGGGAGAAAGAGAGGGGTCATGGTGTATGGCATACCTCTTTGGGGCGGACTTTACCCTAGCAACCACAATCAGTGTAACCTAATTCTTTGTACCCTCAGTGAATCCCAACCAATAAAAAAAAAGAAACAATAGTAATATCATTGCTTTGATGACAAATGTGTTTTTTCTGAATAGTCCCAAGTTATTGATGATTACATTTAGTAATATTATTTTTAAGAATTTTGTTTTTTTTAATCAACCATTTTCCTGTAGAATTATAAAAAAATTATGAGAAGGACCATTTTCTCAACTGAGCCACTTATTACATAAGTTTGGAATATAGAATCAATAAACACAATATTTTCTCATTATGTTGACTACATTTTATTGACTCATTATGTAAAAAAGCATGCTTCCCTCTTTGTAATAATTTCATGTAATCAACACTAATAAAAAGTTGTACTTTGGTATAGTCCATAACATAAAGTAAATTTCCCTGATAATATACTCTTAATCACTTACCAACAAAGAACTCCTTTTCTGGGTTGCATGATGGATTTGACATTGAATATACAGAAGGTGCCAAAAATACACATACACATTTTAAGAAAGGAAAAAGCTGTATTAAAATTGTAATTCTAAAAAGATTGTAATACTCAATATATTCTGATAATGTTTGTTATATTGTATTTCTTATAATTCAGAAGTCCAATGTGTCTTGAGGATTACCTTTTAAATACAATTTTTCCTTTCTTAAAATGTATATACTTTTGTTGGCACCCTCTGTATATCTAAAGGTGTTAAAGACCTTCCAAGAACATTATTAAGAAGAAAAAGTGAAAAGAGAGTAAGATCAACAATATACAGTGCACCAATAGAAGAGTTTTGTAAATATAGGACTGGATTGTTTCTGTGTAGAAAAAGGTATATATTATTCTTCTCTAAATGTGTTCATTATGTTTACTGTTTTACAACAACATTTCTAGAATTTATTGAGCCATGAATGTCTTTTTGAATTATAATGCATTGCTAGAAAACCCATAGGAGCTCTCATGATATAATGCTCCTCTCTAGTAAAATAGGTGGCCTAATGTCATCTCACAGATGGATTATAATTGCTGCAAAACTTATCACAGCTGGAATTTATTAGTTAGATCTGTGGACCACTATCTATCCTAAATCTACTCTCCACCTGCTCCCTGCAACTCCGCTCAGCCTTGGGTATTTGAATTTTATGTGCTACAAAACAATAACTGTCCTGTTCTTTGTGGTTCCTCTGACTTTCTTGTCTTATTAAAAAGTTTTTCCATGGACAACTAATAATTGTACATATTTATGAGGTATATAGATGGTTTTTGAAACAATCACAGAATTTATAATAAGCAGTTAAGGATATTGATCACCTCAAACATTTATCATTTTCATTATGTGGGAACATTTCAAATCTTCCTTTCTAACTATGTGATATATACATTATATTATTATAAACTACTGCCACCCTACTGAGTGATTGAATATTGAAGCTTATTCCTTTTAATCTCACTGTATATTGTACACATTAACCAACTTCTCTTTCTCTCCTTCCTGTTCATACACACTTCCAAGCCTTTGGCATTTATCGTTTTGCTCTCTACCTTTGTGAGGTCAATAACCTCTCTTAGGGGATGTCAAGGAACTCCAGGGCAGGATGTAGTCTGGTGAAGGATATGCTCTCAAAATGATACCATGCTGCAGCTGTTTGGATGTGGGGCAGGGAAGGGGGTAGAACTCAGCGTAAACCTGCTCTCTGAAGCAATGATGTCTTGTGGTCACCAGACAGCTTCTTATAATTGTCTCAGGGCCCAGGAGGGCTGAGAGGCTCTTTTATGGCTGACAGTACAGAAGTTTATGGTGGAAATGTGGACAGCTGAGGATCTCTTGCTTAACTTTTCCCCACAATGGGGAATTTCTTCTAGGTTCAAGCTGACCTAGCTGGGCTGGTTGCTTCAATTCTACTTTCTTCCATTCCTCAGAGATTACCTGTCACTTCCCTGCTAAATTTAAGTGTTCTCTCTTAGATACTCTAACATGTGATTATTTACTCATTGTTTTGGTCTTTTCTAAATTTTTTTTTCTAAAAGGACCCTTTTAAGTTCGGGGTGGAGTTTGAATGTCCTTGAAAAGTGGCTTATGGAAGTCCATCTATGATTATTTCTCCCATGGCATACCAATGACAGATCTAAAAGATTCCTGAATCTCTTCATAACATTTTTAGTTATTTTAACCCATAATTAATCTGGTGCTGAGAACAAGCCAGTATTAGCATAAGAACTCCTTTTCCATGGTAACCCAAACAGATTGCTGATGGTCTTTAGATTGTTGTAGAGTGAGGAATAGAATAAACTTGGTCCAAGTGACAGATCCTGAGTGGTTCTTCCTCTGAATAGGCAGTTTTGGAGGCTAGGAAGTCTAATATCAATATGTTGTTATTTTGCAAGGGTCTTCTTGTTCATCATCCTATAGTTGAAGGACAGACAGGGAAAGAGATTGTTTTAGTCTTTTTTGAAAGAAGCAAGTGCCAGCTACCTCTAGTCAGCCATATTGAACTGGGTATGTCTTCTTTACCTTTTAGGAACCATCACAAATTTGAGATAATATGAATAAACCTTTTAACTATGAAACAGTATGTGGATGGTCTCCTGATTAACATCAAATTGCAATGTTGTTTAGCTGTTTTATAAATGTTTGCCTTTCTCCCTCTAATTTACTATTTCTTTAATATTCACAAAGGTTTGGGAGTTTTGAAGATGGCATTTGTAAATCCACAAATATTACCTTTATAGCTAAGCTTAACTAAAGAAAGAAACGTAAGATGGATTGTATTTTCCACTAAAATCATCAGTACTCTGAACACCTAATTGCAGCAAACTAGATGGTGTGGCTTTAGTCATGAAATAATTAACATAAGACAGTTGCTCAAAACTTTTCTCTTGTTTGGCGTTTAATACTAGGGTCTTTGTCTTTTTATTTATTTATTTATTTATTTGAGATCTGCACATGTGATTTTTTACTGTGGGGAACATGGAATAATCACACAGGCCAGGTTGGGACCAAGTGCAACCTCTGTGGACTGCAGGGACTGAGGGGTGATGGTGGCTGTGTGGATAGACAGGTTGTCACGGAGCAAGCTGGTCCCCTGGACTCCTGTCCTTGGCCACCATCCTTGAAGCTTCCCCCCAAAATTCTGTGGGAGTAACATTGTCTACATTAAGCAGTGACAGTTCTTTGTTCCTTCAGAGGAACAGTGGGGTCCTGACCGCTTTTGGGAAAGAAAGTTGCAACCATTTTCTTTCCAGCAGTCTGGGTCTGCTTCACTTTTGTTTCTGGGTTTTCACTGGGAAAAATAATGATACTGTCAACTGACCTTATTCCCTGGATCAAACTGGGAAATACAGTTTCCCCACCAGTAATGGTGTCAGAAACACATCTAGATTTGCCTCCATAGAATCTGACCAGCATCTCTTCACACCGTTCAACACAGAACAACACTTCTGCTCATCTGTCAAAGTGTGAGGCTCCATTGGGATGAAACTTTCCTGGCTCCAAGATAACGCTGCGGTGTTCTGTATGCTGCTAGAGAATTAGTATGTAGTTCCCATCAGTGTCCTTAAATGCCACTCAATTCTTTGCAGGAGGATTTTCTCCACAGTGGCTGCCAGAGACCCACTCCTCTTCTTGCCTCTCAGTGAAATTCAGCCTCTTCTAAATTCTTAAAACCACTGAAAAATTGTCACATGGTAAGGACTACAGGCCCCCCAAAGCCTGTTGCAATTGTTCAGGCTTTGAGACTCCTTTAACCTACTCCTAAAAATCATAGAGAATCACAGCTGAAAGTTCTCTCCCCAGGTCAGCAGCTGTTACTAGGGAGAACCACGTGGACAGGAATGAATGAAGCCCTCCCAGAACACCCGTAAGCCAAGCACGTTGAAACTTCCACGGTGAATCAGAAAGGACACTGCTGCTGACTGTATTTATGTGCACTAAGTCATCTTTTTTTTTCTCGAGTAGAAAATTTTCTGTTGAGTCTAAACATGATTCTTCCTTAGAAAATAAAGGAATTTCCTCTTGAATCTTACTTTCCATTAAATTAGAATCTCTTTTAGGAAGAGAAAGATCGTTTTCAATACGCCAATGCTTTGCCGGACCAAAGATCCAGACAGGAGCACTGCAGACGACAGTCACACGAACACGGCCGTCTGCGGAGGACGAGATGACCAGCGACCAGCCACGCGGCTTGCACACCTCTAGGGAACTGACGCGGTCCTCGTGAGGCCAGAGCCATCTTATCAGAAGCGGGGGCTGTGTGATTTTGTTCTTAGGGGAAGGAAGAAAATCCTCTATATTCCGGATTTTCAACCATCCGTCAAGGTCTCCTGTGGTGAGGTATCCATTCATCCAGTCAGTAGACATAATAATGGATCTAGCTCCACTATGAGCCAAAAACTCAGCCAGAAGTTGTCTCTTGAATGTATTCCAGAATCTGACATAGCCAGATACTCCACAGGACACCAGGGTAGCGCCTAACACGAGGGAAAACCTAGTTAGAAAATTCTAATGACAAACCCAGTGATCAACAAAATTTCTAACCATAATTTTATTTTCACTTTAGAAAGTGTGTTGTAATCATTAAGAGCTCTGAGTTCCTTTTGAAGTTTGTGACCTATGGCTTTTATTTATTTGATTTGAAACTCAGTGTCCCTATTTTTGCTATTTCAGATTAATATGAAAGTATAAATGATTAGGTTTCATTGTTTGCATTTATTATGTAAGCTTCAAGTAGTTGTTGAACCCTTCACCCAGGGGTCTGCAGCACATGCTTACATTGTGCCCATTAGATGATAACTCACCAGTCTCCTCCCTCCCTCCACCCTCCTTCCCACACTTGAATTTAATTTTGTTTTTCTCTTTTAGTGGCATGTAGTTGTTTATCTATTGGTTTCATATTAGTATTGTATACACTATTGGATACTAGCTTTTGCATTCTGGTGGTACTGTACTAAGAAGAATATTCTTCGGTACCATCCAGGTTAATACGAAAGATGTAAAATCACCATCTTTTTTATGGCTGAAAAGTATTCCATGGTATACATATACCACAGTTTGCTAATCGGTTCATGAGTTAATGGGTCCTTGGGTTGATTCTGCTTCCTTGTTGGTAACTCTGTCCCTTTCTAAAGTGAATAAGTCAGTGTTCTTGCATAATTTATAATCAATTGTGTGTTAAAAATAATTCTTCAGTACTGGGATTTTGTGAATATTTCAAATAATATTAAATATATCAAGGCTGGATAAAAGATTTTCTTTGATAGTTTGTAAAGTTTATTTCTTCAAGTTTATTGTCACTTTATAGTGTTTTACTTTCAGAAAAGTACTATTCTTTTTAACTGTGTGCCTTTTAAGATCACAAACATGCAAATGTGTAAAACTTGGCAGAATTTTTTATGTGCTTTTGTTAATGTAAGTTTGAGAAGATTATAGATCAAGAAGAAGTATAATCACATTCTTCCTCTTCCAGTTTGAACCACAGGTTAATGTCTGTGAAAGGTACCATCAAAAGCAAGTCTCCTGACCACGGTTCTAAAAGACTTAGAATAACCAGAGTCTCCTTCCTATTACTACCTGTAGGGAAATCTATTGCCTTCCTAAAAATTTCTCCTTCTCTGTTCTGGATCTTCTTTTTCTACCTTAGTGAACTTAAATGTGATTCCCCCATTTCTCTATTTGTCTCTTTTTCAACATTAATATAGATAGAAGACGCATTCTCTTTCCTGTGGTTTCTTTTAAAAACAAGACTATGCAATTCATCCATGTAACAAAAAAAAAAAAAAAAAAAAAACACAGGGTGGCCCCTGTGGCTCAACGGAGTAGGGCCCATATACTGGAGGTGGCAGGTTCAAACCTGGCCCAGGGCCAAAAACTGCAAAAAAAAAAAAAAAAAAAAAAAAAAAAAATCCCACAAAATCCCATACTTACAGCCCCTAAATGTACTTAAATAAAAAAAAAAAGGAAAAAAGTGAAATTATTTATACTAATTTATAGAAGTGTGCTCAAAGACCAAGATTGAAAGGTTAGAAAGAGTTTAATGGAAAGGATTATAAATTCTTTGAGAATTAATGGTGGATATATTTTCTGAAATTGTTTTGGCTATTTTGCTATGATATTTGACCATCTCTCTCTCCAGCAATACACTCTTTTGCCTTTTTCACAATATATACCTAAGGTTTCTTCATGGAAACTCTTGTCCTCTTATTTTAGTATTAAGAAAAATTTCTCCTTCTGTTTCCTCAATTGCCTCTAAATATATTTATAAATTCAGCTACAATTAACAGCTGAGAAAATGTGGCAGACATTTTAGACATTTAATCTTTTTCTTTTAACCTTGTTCTTTTTCACACAGTAACTAATGAGGAGCCCTATAAAAGTTTATATCATTCCTCTACAAGACAGAGAAGAATACATCCTAAATATACACATTTACCTCTGTTACACAGGAAGTGGGAATTGAGGTTCTGGATATTTGAAGAGTTTTGTACCTTCATCTTATGTTCTTGTGACTATTAAGCCTCCTCACTTATGGGACATGTTCAGTGTGTAATATGAAAATTATTTTGGGTAGTTGTAGCAAGATGTCTGACTACAGAAATATCTTTGTTGGCTACTTGTGAGATGGGGAAAGTGAATTTCAACCACCTTTGGCTGGGAGAATCTTCATAGTAATGTTACTCCAAGAGTGCAGTGAAGCAGCAAAAGACTTCAGAAGCCAACAAGGAGGTCTGGAGGTGAGGAAAACTGATGCAGAAGTCACGTGGTGCTTATACTAGCAAAGGCTGGCTGATAAGCTGGTTCTCTCATGGAGGTCTGGGATGGAAAAGGGCTGTTCTGCAGTATTTTGATTTTGGACTGAACTGCTCACCGAAGCAGTGAGTAGATTTGAACAGCATCTGATGGCTGGGGTTGAAGGCTGAATGGAATGGTTCTCCTGTCAGTTTGGCTGCTGGCAGGGCACTACAATTGTGGGAAGACTGTGCACATAGAAGGAATAGGACACGGGGTCCTAGTGCACAGCCATCTCTGATTCACCTGCTGACATCGAGTGGCCAGCCTTTGGGTAAGCTGAGTAGTCCTTGCACCCCTAGGAGGGCCTTTTGCTGTCAAGGTACAATGTCAGATGGGCCGTCTGGGAATTCTGATCAGAGCTTTTAGATGCTAGTACCATGGGACTGAATGCTGACAAAGTAAACAAACCCAGTTGGAAAGTAAAGAAGTCAGGAAGAAAAGATCTGCTCTACTTTGCAACTACAGATTGGCTTCCGACCCTCATCATGTACAAAAAAATCAGCATGTACTCTCCATCTAACACTACAGTGGCATCTGATGTCCAGGGAATATATTGCTATACACGCATGTGCACACGCACACACGCATATAGTTTTACATTTATTGCTTTTTTTTAAATTTATTTTTCCTTAGTTTTTTCTTTTTTTCCTCTTCTTTGTTTTTGGTTTAGCTTTTTTGTTTGTTTGTTTTGTATTGTTATTTTTTCATTTTTACTTTTTTCAATAGCAAGGGCGCCTCCATTTGTGTTACAGTTTTTCAGCCCTTTTTATTGTTTCTTTTTAAATTTTCTGTCCTTTGGTAGAGATTTTTATACTTTTCTCATCTTTCCCACATAAATTTCTCATACAAAAGCTAAAATATCACTTTTTTTCTTCTTTATCTTATACAACTATATTTTAAATTTTTTATGTATTTATATTTTTATTATTTTTTTTCTTTTCTATGAGGGCTGTGGGGTCACAGCCTAGCATTGATCTCACTCAAGCCAAAAGCTTAAGGTCTCAGGTGTCCCTCTAGCTCTGGTATTTGGAAAGTAGGTATTAGCAGGTTCCCATGAAGACATACTGCTGATTTCTTCCTATATTGGCAGCAGTCGGGTCTTGCTTTTGCCCAGGCTGATAAGTAGTTTCTGACATCAAGGTACCTGCCCAGCCTGGCCCACCAAAGTCATAAAGCTGCAAATGTGGCTAAAGTACCTTGTCAAACATCATCAATACTCCTGTCACTCCCTTTCTCTCTTACTGTTCTTTTTTCTCCTTTTCTTCAATTCTTTCCCTCCCTCTGCCTTACCCCCCGGCCCCCCTTTTTCTTCTCTTTTCTTTCTCCTTTCTCACTCTTTCCTCTTATCTTCCTTTTGGCCTTATACCAAAAGACCACTTCAATGCCTAAGCTCTGAGACTAGGGAATTTAAAGTTGAAGGAGGTAGTGAGAAGAAAAAGGTAGAGGAATGAAGTAAATGAGAGGAAAACACACATGAGGAAGAACCAATAGAAAAATTTTGGCAACATGAAAAAATAGAATAGAATAACAATCTTCAAGGGGTCATGAGGTAGATATTACAGAGGATTCCACCTATAAAGAATTAATGGAAATGACAAAAAAGGGATTTAAATATAGATGGCAAAAACAAGAGAAAGTGATGGAGGAAAAAGAGAACTAAAAAATGGATGAAAGAAATAAATAATATAGAAAGGATATGGTGGAACTTAAGGACTTAAAGGAATCAACCAGGGACCTTAAAAATGCAGTAGAAAATATATTTCTGGGCATAGACAATTCAGAGATAATCTCTTGTATCTCTGTGGCATCTGTTGTTATTTCCCCTTTATCATTTCTGATTGAGATTACCATAGATTTTACTTTTCTGTTTCTAGATTATCTGGCCAAAAGTTTATCATTTTTATTTATTTGTTTTTGAAAAACCAACTTTTTGTTTTGTTAATATTCTGAACAATTTTTTGTGTTCAATTTCATTAATCTATGACTTAATTTTAATTATTTCTTTTTTTCTGCTAATTTTAGGATTAGATTTTTCTTCTATTTCCAGTTCCATGAAATTGTTTGTGAGTTTGTTGATACACTGTCTTTCAGTTTTTCAAATGTAGGTATCTAATGTGATAAATTTCCTTCTTAGGACTGCTTTTCTTATTGCCCACAGGTTTTGGTAACTTGTGTCTTCATTGTTGTTGTGTTTGAGGGATTTAACAATTTCTACTTTTATATCTTCATGAACCCAACTATAATTCAGCATAAAGTTGTTTAATTTCTCTAGCTTTCTGTGGGGATGAATGTTTTTGTTGGAGTTGAGTTCCACCTTTATTGCCCAGTGGTCTAAGAAGAGACAAAGTATAATTTCTACTCTTTTAATTTTGCTGAAGTCTTATTTGTACTTTAGGGTGTGATCTATTTTGGAGCATGTGCCATGGCCTGAAGAGAAAAATGTATATTCTTTAGCTTTGGGATGGTGTGTTCTGTATTTGTTTGCTAATCCCATTTATTCTTAGCTGTTGCACAAGCAATTTACATACAGAGACGAGAAAATTAGAAGTCTCTATCCAAAGACAGAATGTGGAGGAGTGAAAGAGGAAAAGAGAATAAATGAGGCTGCATAATATTTCATGGTGTACATATACCACAATTTATTAATCCATTCGTGGATCAATGGGCACTTGGGCTTTTTCCATGAATTAGCAATTGGGCTGCAATAAATATTCTGGTACAAATATCTTTGTTATAATGTGATTTTTGGTCTCCAGCAGTGTAGAAGTGTTCCCTTTTCTCCACATCCATGCCAACATCTCTGGTCTTGGGATTTTGTGATATGGGCTAATCTTACTGGGATTAGATGGTATCTCAAGGTAGTTTTGATTTGCATTTCTCTGATGATTAAAGATGATGAGCATTTTTTCATATGTCTGTAGGCTGGGTGCCTGTCTTCTTCAGAGAAGTTTCTCTTCAAATCCCTTGCCCAGCCTGTGATGGGATCACTCGTTCTTTCCTTGCTTATACGTTTGAGTTCTCTGTGGATTCTGGTTATTAAACCTTTCTCGGAAACATAACCTGCAAATATCTTCTCCCATTCTGATGGCTGTTTGCTTGCTTTACTTACTGTGTTCTTGGCTGTGCAGAAACGTTTTAGTTTGATCAGGTCACAGTATTGTATTTTTAAAGCTGCTTCAATTGCCCGGGGGGTCCTCCTCCAAAATACTCTCCCAGACTGATTTCTTCAAGGGTTTTTTCTGCACTCTCTTCTAGTATTTTTATAATTTCATGTCTTAAGTTTAAATCTTTAATCCAGTGAGAGTCTATCTTAATTAATGGTGAAAGGTGTGGGTCTAGTTTCAATCTTCTACAGGTTGCCAGCCAGTTCACCCAGCACCATTTGTTAAATAGGGAATCTTTTCTCCACTGAATGTTTTTAATTGGCTTGTCAAAGATCAAATAACAGTAAGTAGCTGGATTCATCTCTTGGCTCTTTATTCTTGAATAATTTCTTCACTTAATTATTTGAAGGAATATTGCTATATTTCTATGTCCATTTATTTACCCTTGCTCTGTCACACTTAGACATGACTACTGATGCCCTGATATGAAAGATAAGGCTATAGCTAACCTTTCTGATTTCCCCAAATTTCTCCATGTAAAATTTTATTATGTTATTTTCAATTCCACATTGATTTTCTTCTATTTAAATGTTTAAATCAATTGTTATTTCTTTCCTTTTTATTGACTATAATCAATTTCTTTACTCCTGGCAATGTTGCATTTGAAAAGCAATATTCCTTCTTGCTGCAATTTCTTCTTTATTTTTCTCAGATTCTACCAGATTGATTTATACATTAAAATATCAAATTTCTTGGTATTTATATTGTGTCCTGCAAGCACAACAACATCCCCATATGTTTTTTACAGGTTATATTAAATGTGAAATTAGCATATATTTTCATGTAAATAATTTGAATTAAAAATATTCAGATTCAAACTTCTATTTCAAAATATATAGGGTAGATGTCTTTCAGTAAGTGAATGAATGTATAAGCTTTAGTACATTCAGACAATGAAATATTATTCTGCAGTAAAACGAAGTGAGCTGTCAAGCTATGAGAAGATTTGGAGGAAATTAAATGCATATTATTAAGTGAAAGAAGCCAATCTGAAAAGGCTGCATATGGTGTAATTTCAATTCTCTGAATTCTAGAAAAAGTAAAGCTTTTCCAGTAAAAAGATCAATATTTATCCAGAGGTTAGAGGACAGAGAAGAATGAATAAGTGAAATACTAAGGATTTTTAGGAAACTAAAATTGCTTCACATGATACTATTATTTTAAATAAACATTATTATGCATTTGTCCCAACTCACAGAATCTATAACACCAAGAGTGAACCATAAAGTAAATTTTGTACTTTGCTTGATAAAGTTGTGTTAATGTATTTTCATAAATTATTCCAAATGTACCACTCTGGTGAGGAATGTTGATACCTGGAGTGGCTATTCATGTGTTGAGACAAGGAATATATGGGAAATATTTGTAATTTTTGTTCAATTGTACTGTGAATCTAAAACTGCTCTAAACAAATAGTCTATTTTAAAAAGTTATTTTACTATATGTCATATTTGGTTATTTTTATAAAAAATATTTAGTCTTTCAATTTTAAGATGACAACTAAAGAAATTAAATTAGTTAAATTAGAAGAAAGAATACAACTCATGTTCAAACAACTTGAAACGGTGACTTTTAAAAGTAAATTTTATTAATTGTGGTGGTAGCTTTTATTAAAAAAAATCCTTCATAATATCCTGTATGTTGTAATAAGTGTAACATATATACATGTTAAATATGTATAGGATACTTTATATATATGTATAAATATTATTTATATAAACTATTTGTCTATTTACCCACATTTATCAGAAAGTTTTTTTAAATTATGCAGATTAATGATTATGGATAGCAGTTAATATTTCTATATTTTCCCTCCACAACAACTCTAAACTCTTTATCCTTTTCCTGGCTGTGTTCCAAGCTGGGTAATCTTGTTCACCTAAATTTTTAATGTAGTTTCAATTGGATGTTGCATGCTTCTTTACTTTCTGTCATGTACATTTGTGTAGTGTTGAGCATTTTTTATTTCTGAGTGTTGCAATAATCCCTTTGTTTGGTTTGTCTTTCAGAGCATGCTTGAAAAATATTACTAAGCTTGTTGGAATCTTCAAGATGAGAGGTTATGAAACTATGAATGTCAATGTCAGAAGCCATTATCAAGCAACTTAAGAGGATTATGTTTATTGTGGATAGATTTAGTTTTTATTGAACCATACAGAAAACACTGTTTATAAACGTATAAATACACATGCTTCATCACCAGTTTGTCAATAAGCAAACATACTTGTGTTGTCATCAGAATATATTGAATTTTCAGTGTTGCTTATTTTTTAATGGTCAGGTTAATAAAAACTTGTCTGCCTATGTGGCTTTAATGTTTATAAATAAATGATAAGGATGTTGAATTCAACAAATCTCTATTTAGATGATTTTAGTCCTGACTTTAGTCAACGTGAAGTAATTTAAGAAGACGAGGGAACAATTATCACAGAAAGGGTTTCTCATGTGCCACCAAATAGGCTAATATAGATTTTCCCTGGCATTTTCTTTTTTTCCTGGACAGGACTCTTCTATCAGAGGATAAAAATATTATAAATAATCCCCATACAATACATGCTTTTGCCTGGACACAGTTACTAGGAGTTCAGAGAAATTAATGTAGTTAAATCCGAATCTCTTGAAGGTGAAAAGCAAAGTTAATTATCACTAATTTATAAAGAGCTCTTTAGAAATCTAGAAAAACATTCAAATTTCTGGTAGAAGAAATGAACAAGACATGTGACAGCTCACAAACACAAGCAGGCACACATGTGCGCACACACACACACAAATGGTTATACATTATAAAAAGTTTGTGAACTACAATAAAATCTTAAGCATGGCCCCCACCTACAGCGGCTGATTGGCTGGACCCATTCTTGGCCAAAGAGATCCTTAAAACTGAGTTGCTAGCCATGGGACAAGAGATCAGACACACCACATCATGCCCTCCTCCCTTCTTAAAGATGTCTTTGTGACTCATTAAGAGGTCTAAGGCTGTGCAAAATATACCTGCAGGTCCTCAATACAGATAAGAAACCACTTGTGTGTGGACATATGTCCTGTAGTTTTTCTGATGAACAAACCCTTATCCTGGCTTGTTGATGACACCAAGTCCATTAGACAAAGCCTTACTCTTTAAGCCAATTGTCAGTTAAAGAACCTTTAAACTCAGCTATAACCTGTAAACCCCATATTTGAGTAGTCCCACCTTTTGGGACTAAACCAATGTGTGCTTTCCACATACTGATTTATGACTTTACTTGTAATTCCTGTCTCTCTGAAATGTATAATACCGACCTGTAACCCCACCACAATTAGTCCACTTGCTCAAGGCTTCTTAGGTGTAGCTTTGGTTTGTGGTGCTCAAATTGGGCTCAAATAGACCTCTTTAAATTATTTAACGGAGTATGACTTTTTTTTTCTATTGACAGCTAATGGACTATGCAACAATGCTCAATTCCACTCAAAATAAGAAAATAAAATGTAGTCTACCTTGGGTCAGTCTAAAAATAAATATTTACGTTTATGATCAATTGATTTGAAGAGGGACAAGCTAAGTCGATGAAAAAAAAAATGGCCTGTTTAACTAATTGTGCTGGGACAAGTGGATATATAATGCAAAAGAATAAATGCACTAGCTGAATAAATTAATTCAAATCAGATGATAGATTTAAATGTGAAAGGAAAAACAGGCAAACTCTTATAATAAAACACAAGAATATTATCTTCATGACCCTAAATTAGTCTATGGTTTTGTTAGTTTTCAAGGCTGTTGTCTGCATTTTAAAATGTTTGGATTTCAGGCAGCTGCCTGGGTCCTCAGTTTTTTTTTTTTTGTTGTTGTTGTTGTTTGTTTGTTTTTGCAGTTTTTGACCAGGGCTAGGTTCAAACCCACCACCCCCAGTATGTGGGGCCAGCACCCTACTCCTTGAGCCACAGGAGCTATCCTGGGTCTTTGGTTCTTGAAGCACTCTTGGTGGAAAATTGACCAAGCATGTCAAAGTAAGGCAAGCATGAAAAAAGTTTATTGGGTAAGAGAAAGATAGGTTTACAGTAAGAAAATATACAAAGAAAGATATGTTCACCATAGACACTGAGTAAGCCTCTCTTGTCAAGGCAAGTGAGACTTGAATATGTCCAGGTGGGATATGAATATGGCCAGGATTTGTTTTTTTTTTTTTTTTTTTTATCTCGGGTGGGGTGGGCCTACTTCGTGGTACTGAGTTCACCTTGGAACCAGTCTTATTGCACATGCAAACTTCTTATGAACTTTCTGAAAGCCAGTTGGAGGGATCTGGATTACCATGTAGATTTAAGCTAATGACATGATAATTAGTCTTAAGGCTGCTCTAAGTCACCTTCTAGACTCTTGTACCTGTTGGTAGGCCCATGGGTTAGAGAGTCTTCTACATCCTTCTGCAGTTGGTACACCAAGTTTTGATTGGTATATTGATAGGAGGTCCTTCCTCCCTAGGAGGGACCAATGACTTGAGACAAAATGAAAGTGAGTGGCACCAAGATGGAGGCCTGGGCCCCTCCCCTTATCCTCCTTCCCTGGAGAGCCATTTGTAACAAACTACCTAACAGTTTCTGAGTTACAATCCCAAGAAACATAAAACTACAAATACAGAAGTAATCAAATTGGACTTTCTTAAAACAAAAAATCATATTTTGTGCTTCAAATTACACCATCAAGAAAGTGAAATAACAAACAAACAGAATGGGAGAAAATAGTTACAAATTATGCACTGTACCTAATAACTGTCTTGTATAAACCATATAAAGAAATTTAACAATTCAACAATAAAAGAAAAACAACTTAATTTAAAATGGGTAAAGAATATAAATAGACATTTCTCCAAAGAAGATATACAATAAAGCAATAATTACATGGAAACAGTGATCAACATCATTACAAATAGGGAAATTCAAAACCATGAGAGATCACTTCATAGCCACTACAATGGCTAACTTTAAAGAATATATGCAATAAAAATTGTTAACAAGTTTGTGAAGAATAGAATTCTTGTGCATTGATGATGGAATTTAAAATGGCACAGCTACGTTGTTTCATTAAACATAGGACACCATATGGCCTTGCAATGCCATTCCTAAGTACTATAAAAACATGGCCATGTAAAAACTTGTACACAGATGTTAATAACAACATTTTACATAATAGCCAAAGAATAAAAATAAACTAAAAGCCCATCAAATAATTAGTGGATAAAGAAAGTATTTATAGCATATGGTTAATACATAAGATGGACTAAAGTACTAAAACATGTTCCAACGTGTTTGAACCATTATACTAAGTGAAAGATGACAGACAAATGGGACTACATATTTTATTATTCTGTTTATAAGAAATATATTCACATTAGGCAAGTTCCATTTTTTTCTGTTCATAGAGACAGAAAGTAAATTGATAATGACCAGCAGCTGGGATTAAGGGGAATGGGGAGTGATTGCCAACAGGTATGAGATTTCTTTGCAGGATGATGAAAATATCCTGAATTTAGATAATAGTTCTAGTTGCACAAATGTGAATATATCCAAAAACTATTGAATTGTATTTATTGAATGGGAAAATTTTATAATATGTGCATATCTCAATTTAAAGCTAGTGGTCATAATGAAAACAACACTGGTTCACCATTCCTCATCTTTAATATTGGCAAAAATGCGTATTTGAGAACGCCTTTGTTGGTGAAGCTATGGGAAAACATTTCCTATCACATGCTGCTACTTAGAGTTCAAAAAGTACTGTCTTCCAGTGGGGAATTGGACAAAAGTTAGGAAAACTATTTCAATCCTAGTAATTTGTTTATAGAATCATATCAACGTATTTGCAAAAATAACATATCTTCTAGTCATTTCTGGTGATATTGTTATAGCAGGCCAAGGGATGGCTTGTGGTAGTCAGTGGAATAATGAAAAGAGAAAGCAAAGTTTTAGCAAGAAAACAAGGCTTTACTGAAAAAGAGAAACATAGATTTACAGAGTCAGAGTACAGGCTTTCAGAGCAGGATCTGTTCATGATAGACAGCAAATGGACCCTCATTGTCACAACAAAGAAAAGGCAGGGCAGTATGGTTCTCTTTTCTATCAGAGATAGAATAGCATATGATTAATACCTAAAATGTACTAAAACATGTTACAACATGGATGGCTCTTGAAACATTATACTAAGTGAAAGATGATAGACAAATGGGACTACATATTTTATTATTCTATTTATAAGATTCTAGTCATCTCTGGGGGTCAGAGATTCTATTGCACCTGTTGTAGGCTAGAGAATCTTCTACATCCTTTTGCAGTTGGCACTATAAGTTCTGACTTGCAGATTGGTAGGGTGATCCCTCCTCCCCAAGTGTGAGCAATAGCTTGGGACAGAATTAAGATGGGAATGACCAATCTGAAGGCACAAAACCCTAACTTTTGTCCTTTTTTTCTGGAATGGCTATTCCTATCTAACTACCTAACAAAATTATGTATAATAGCAAACCCTTATAAACTGTCTAAATACACATTTATTGATGGCTTGAAGAAATATGAATTATATATACATGTAAATAAATACAAATGAGAGTACATTTAAAAGGATGTATATTGCAGGCATAAAAGTTAAGGTCTTTGTGAACTACGCAGTGATTTCTAGGATGTATTATATATTTGGTTAAGTTCAAAGTACCATATAATATTACATATTTTTAAGCTGCATTTTGTGAAAAAAAGGTGACACACATACCTACATTTGGTTCAAATTCTAGCTCTACCATATAGCTCTAATATTGTCTTTCATAAGTTTCTTGCATTCTCTTCCATAAATTGAAGTGGTTGAAATACTAAATAACTTAAAAATTACTTGTGCTCTAAAACTGTATTTAATTTTGAAGAGTTTTTTGTCTACTGTAGCTAGAGCATGGAATTAAGAAAAAATTAAGACTGGATTTTCTCCTGAAAATTCCTAGGAGAGTATAGCAATTATAAGAAAAATTACCTAACTTTAATGATACACAAGATCATTCTTTGTATATATCAACCAAATGAATGTAAGTAAGGTCATTTCTATTTCTGAGAACAATGAGCATCTATGTTATAAAAATTATGGTTTTAGTTTTCCCTATGAAACAATTATTAAAGAAAACTAGAATGATCAGATGTCTATAAATTTAAGTAAAGTTTCACATCTAATATATTCCAAAAGTCTTCTATTCTCCTTTGTTTTATAAGATAATATAAAGCCTATGAAATACAAGAGAGAAAATCAGATCGTTTGGAAAGAATTCTTTGGTGATTAGAACTGTAACTCAAAGTTCACTCTAGTTTAAAAGAAGCTTAAGAACTATCAAGAGTAAGACAAGTTTACAACTTCAAAGGATGGTTTGCAAGCCTGCATATCAAGTAGTAAGCACAATTGGGAAGAATGACCTTGGAAGAATAAAGTGCTACCTGATTCACTTGTCAATGTGGGTCAAGCCAAGAACTGAAACAAGACACTTCTTTCAAAGTCCCAGAAAATTTTATTTCCAAATAATTCCTACCACACGCCAAAATATATCTTGCCACAATTTATGGAAAATGATGTGTCTAAGTAAAGAAATATATAATATATGAATCATAATTTCAGCAACAAATATTCATGTGTTTAATATTTCTACTTAAAAATATTGTTGTACACAAACTAATTTTAAAAGCCTATTAATTCCTTATTTGTAGCAGACTATTTTCTAGGAAATATTGAATAATCATATCAGTCAAATATTGCAAATCACTTAGGTGTTATTCTTATTTTATGATAAAGGAAATCAAATTTCAGTAAAATTCAGTAATTTCCAAAGGTTAAAGAGCAGCCAAGCTTGCTTAATAGGAACAGGCCCATCTTCTTGTAAGACAATGCTGTCACATAAACAATGCTGCCCAAACTATGGAAGCTACACTTGGAAACCCTCTGTCATCCACCTTATTCACCAGACCTTGTACCAACTGACTACTACTTTTCACAGGCTTTGAACCACTTCTTGGAAGAAAAAATACTCACTTTTCAATGAGCTGTGGAAAATGCCTTTTGTTATTTCATTGCCACATGCTCTCCGGGCTTCTTTGCTGCCCGCACACACAAGATGCAAGATTGTGTCCATAGATTAGGCACATACTTTGGTTAATTGAACTGCTTCTTATCTGAGATACAGTAAAATAAAATTTTGATTCTAAATCAGATCTTTCATATATTTAATGACCTAAACTATAATCTATGGGACTACTGTGTTATATGTAATCTTTCATTGACCAAAACATGGGCATGGGGCAAAGGAATGCATTTGAAGACAGTGTTTTAGGAGGGGCTAATTACTATGTGCTTTCCCTGGGGCAATTTGGAAGATCTTATCCACTGCAAATTTGGAAATTGCTGTTTCTTTCCACTAGTCCAAGGCTAAGAAGAAAGTAGGCAGAGGGATGACTGAGCACACAAAATGTATGCCTATTAAATGGAGGAGATATAAAAAGGAAATGTGGGCACAAGTATGTGATCTACTAACTGGGTATCTCATTTCTCCTGTACAAATCACTAACAGTGGACATAACATTGGTGTTTATCTTAGGTACATACTTGCGCATGTAACGGAAAGGATGGCATGGGATGAATTGTTTATGCCAGAGGTGTCTAACACATAGCAATGGCTATAAATGTGGTCTACTATAAAATCATAAACTTACTTAGAGCATTGTAAAATTTTTTTGAAGATTTTTTTGTGAAGCTTAATTGCACATTTCTCAGGCATGACCTTTGTAGATAACAAGGTCATGACACAATGTCACATAAAATAAATAACACATATATTCTCACTGTATTTTTGCATATGAATGCCTTCTATTTTACAGCAGTGTGTGGCTTCCAGTGTGTTGTCTTTCGAGTGCAAACAGTTGAATTGACATCATCAGACATTAACTGTCCTCATGCTGATTTGGCTATTATCAATAATATTTCAGCATTCCTTTGCTATTAGGCATTTAACAATATTTAAAAGTCAGCTAAGCCTTCTTATTTGATTCCTGAGGGTTCTTCTGGACCTTGGTGGCTCATCATACATCACCCACCATGCTTTACAATAGACCTTCTACCTTGCCCTGCATTGGCAGCCAAGATGGAAAGGGCCCAAACCTCTAATCTTGCTTTCTATTGTCCTGTCCATTAATTTTCATAATAAAAGTAAATATAATCCCTCATCTATTTTTATGTTTTTAATCCCAGCACAGCTTCTACGACTCAAGAGAAAATAGAACTCTAAAAAAGAAAAATTACAGATGAAGGAAGAATGTGTAATGAAAAATGGGCAGATGACTACTTTTTGTTGAAGCAAATAGTAAGCCACTCTGCTTAATTTGTAGGGAATGTGTACAAGTTTTCAAGGACTATATTCGAAAGGAATTATATGCAGAGACATGCTGCCAAATTCAATGTGTGTGAAGAATTGTGTCGTAAGGACAAAATAGTGGAATTGAAAAAAGTCTGTCTTTTTGTTAAACAGTTACGATTGAAAAATTTTTTAAAAGTTACAATGAATATAGATTACACCGTAACAATATTTTTAAGTTACAATGAGTACAGATGACACTGTAAAAGCTAGCTATGTGGTAGCATATTTAATAGGAAAAAAATAAAAATTATTTATTAATGGTGAGTTTATTAAAACAATGTATGGAAAACATGGCATATATAAGCTGACCTGAAAGAAGGAATGTTTCCAAGATCATTTTATCTCACCAGACATAGCCAGACAAATTGAACATATTAGAGTATTTATCAAAAGAAATTTGGAGAGTAAAGCCATTAATATTAAAATTGATGATTTGGTGATGGACGATGGCACTTGTACTACAAATAAATTTGCAATTTTTATTAGAGATATTGATCATAAATATAATATTACTGAATAAATGGCTGCCACTAAAAGACACAAGTAAATCCAAAGATTTATACAAAGCAGTAAAAAATATGTTCAAGTGAGTTTTTTTTTTTTTTATCCATTATCAACATATCTGGTATAGTTACTCTGAGTGATGATAGATAAAAGAAAGGAAGGTGTAAAATTAATAGAACAAGATACAATTGGTACCCAAAACTCACATTTGATGAAGTATCACTGCATAGTACATTAACAAAATTTATGTGCAAAACTTTAAAAATGAATACTGTGATGACAATTGTCATCAGAACTGTGAATTTCTTAAGGGACAAGAAATTGAATTATCGCCAATTCCAGGAATTCCTTAAAAGTATTGATGCTGGCTATGGCAACATCATTTACTTTTCAGAAATAAGATGGCTAAGTCAAGACCAAATGTTGAAAAGATTTTATTAAAAAAAAAAATTTTATGATTTGCAACATGTTATCAAGTTGTTTATGGTATCAAAAACCAAATTTGTGCCAGAACTTGGCAGTAGAAACTGACTTAACATTTAGATTTAACATAGATTTAACATTTTCAGTGGATTTAACTGCTCATTTAAATGAATTAAACATGGGTCTTCTGGGTGAAAACCAATTTATCAATTCAACATTCCAAACCATAACAACGTTCTAAATAAAACTGAAATTATGGCAAGCTCAAATTAAGGCAACCAATTTTATGCCTTTCAACACGTTAGCTAAACACAGTCCTGTGAACAGCAAAAATATGCAGTTTTTCTTTCGATTTGATACAAGAATTTCAGACAAATTTCAGACTTCCAGGAAAATGATCCATATTTTGGTGCATTTGTGACTCCATTTTCAGTCGACATAAATATGTTACTTACCAATGTTCAAATGGAATGCATAGAGCAGCAATCTGACTTTCAACTTAAAAATTTGCTCAAGTGTCTTTACTGGACTTTTATAGGTTCTGTCTTCCCAGAGAAAAATAACCCTCAATTCACAATCATGTCTTATTCATGTCATAGCTTTTTGCAGCACCTACATTTGCAAGCAACTATTTTCAAGAAAGAGGCACATTAAGAGAACAGTTAGAGCCCAAATATCTGCTGAGACCTTGAGAATGCCACCGAGAGTTCACCTGCTTCCATTGCACCAGGTATTGATGCATTCGTTTCTCAAATATGGTAAATATCCCACTCGTTTTATGTTGCCCACTTTTCTTTTACTTTTATAAGTATTAAAAAGGCATTTTGGATCTTAGATATGTATATTTTCTACACTAGTGATTACAACGTTTGGACCTGCTCAACAATTTTTAGAGACTCTCTGAATGGGTCACTGCACAATTAGGATTATGTGAGGACTTTTTTGTTTCTCTGAGGTGCCAGATATCACAAAAATTATCCAGGGATTTTTTCTTTTTTGATCATCACCTTTCTTTAGTGTTTATGTATCAAATGTGTGGCCGAAGACATCTCTTCCTTTTTCCGAAGTGGCCCAGAGACCCCAAAAGTTTAGACACCTCTGGTTTAGCTAACAAAAGAAATGATGCCCTGGGCAGTGCCTGTGGCTCAGTGAGTAGGGCGCTGGCCCCACATGCCAAGGGTGGCGGGTTCGAACCCAGCCCCGGCCAAACTGCAACAAAAAAATGGCTGGGTGTTGTGGCGGGCGCCTGTAGTCCCAGCTGCTCGGGAGGCTGAGGCAAGAGAATCGCCTAAGCCCAAGAGTTAGAGGTTGCTGTGAGCTGTGTGACCCAACGGCACTCTACCCAAGGGCGGTACGGTGACACTCTGTCTCTCCAAAAAAAAAAAAAAAAGAAAAGAAATGATGTCCTAATCCTCCGTACTTCCAAAGGTAACCTTGTTTGGAAATAGAGTTTGGAAAGAAGTAATCAAGTTAAAATGAGGCCACTAGGGGCGGCGCCTGTGGCTCAGTGAGCAGGGCGCTGGCCCCATGTACCGAGGGTGGCAGGTTCAAACCCAGCCCCGGCCAAACTGCAACAACAACAAAAAAAATAGCCGGGCGTTGTGGTGGGCGCCTGTAGTCCCAGCTACTCGGGAGGCTGAGGCAGGAGAATCACCTAAGCCCAGGAGTTGGAGGTTGCTGTGAGCTGCGTGACGCCACGGCACTCTACGGAGGGCAATAAAGTGAAACTCTGTCTCTACAAAAAAAAAAAAAAAAAATGAGGCCACTAGGTTGAGCTCTAATCCAATTACTGGTGTCCTCATAAAGTGGAAATGTGAACACAGAAGCAGACCCAGAGAGTGCAAGCTATGTAGAGGGGTAGGAAGAAAGTCATTCAAAGACAGGCGTTCTGTTGCCACAGCCAAGGAATACTTTGACACTTCCAGAAGCTACAAGAAGCAAGAAAGGAGCCTTCCCAACCTTCAAGAAGTTGCATGGCCCAGCCAACTCTCAGTTCAGACTCCCGGCCTGCAGAACTGTGAGCCAACAAATTTGTTACAACCTTACTAACTAATACAGAGTAAAAGATCCCGCTACCACGGTGAAAAAATCACACTTTGGCATATAAACAAAATAGGAACCAAGCTATTCAAGATGACAATATTAACAATTTTTGGAAGCACTACAGTCAAGAACATAAATATTTCAACAAATGTTTGCCTTAAGTTGCTTTGATTCTTAGGAATTTGTAGGAGAGAGAATCCCAGCTTGAGTCAGACATGTCTCTGAAAGGGGCGTTTTACATATAAGAGGTATGACCCTTCTTTATATGATAGGTTCTTCTAGAGAGGAGAGAGATATTTCTGTCTACACTGTGCCTTCAAAGACTATTGCCTTCAAACATTATCGGCCAAAAGAATTTTGAAATTTTCTTTGAGAAAAGACTAAATATGGGCAATGACTTAATACTGCTATTAAAATGAGTACCTATTAAAACAACATGCTTTGAAATATTGAGAGGTTATATATGATTCTTAGAAATAACATTGCTTAGCTGGGCATTGCAGCAGGCGCCTGTAGTTCCAGCTGCTTGGGAGGCTGAGGCAAGAGAATCGCCTAAGCCCAAGAGCTGGAGGTTGCTGTGAGCTGTGACACCACAGTACTCTACTGAGGGCAACAAAGTGAAACTCTGTCTCTAAAAAATAAATAAATAAATAAATAAATAGGAAATAACATTGTGATTACATCATGCCTACATTTCAATTAGAAGTATTAATGAATTTGCTTCATTTTCTAAAACTTGTTTTTCTATCCTGTTGATACTGTGCAGGTGGGATTCATGATGAAGGAGAAGAACACATTTAATTTCACTAAAGAAAACTGTAACAAATGGGAGATGAAATCTGAGACCAGGTGCACAAATGATCAGCATTGTGCTTAACAACAAACAGAATGATAGTCCTTTCTGTTGTAAGTTAGTTTTTACAGGTAATAGGGCTTGGGACTTTTCTCTTTTTTCCTGACCTGCCTCCCATTTCCTACAACTTCAACCTGTGCACAAACTCAGGTCTAAGTCTACGAGTTTGGTTCTACATTTTGGGGGACAAACAGGTGGCCTGTGTTTCCAATTTTCCCTCTTAAAGGTTCACTTTCCATTAACCAGCTGAAGATGGTTCTGTGCTTCTCTAAGCTTGTAGATGTTGCATTAAAAATCATACCTTGTGGCATAAATGATATCCATTAGAGATAGAGATAGTCACAGGTAGAGGTGTAGAAATAATGTAAGTATGGACATGAATATAATATAAATACAATATGTTCAGAAAATCCCTTAATTTCTCTTTAACAAAACGACTTAAACTACTGGTTCAGAAATAGCTTTGCTTCAAATTTCTGTTTTTGAAATAAAAAAGCTTAATATTTATTATTTCCCTTCTTCTGCATTCTAACTCTCCCTGAGGTGGAGACTTTTTTCCCAATTTAATATGCATATCATATAAAATTAGGCAAAAAGTACACTAATATATAAATACATTTTACGTTTTTAGTATGTGTCATTTAAAGATATATTTTAAAATTAAACAGACTGAATTTCATCTTTGAACCACTCACTCTTTTTCCTTTTAAAATAAAATAGCTCTTGAAATGAGTTTGTTTTTTGCAACATAAAGGAAAAATAAATAGATCAGTTATTTATCATTCCTTTCATAACAATGAATATATACAACTATCATACTACAATTTGGCTGTTTATTTAATTCATTTTCACAGTGACTTCTAAATCCTGAGAGTATGCTATCTACACATTTTGTTTTTAAAGTGCATTCTGGTCAAATTTTTTCTAAAAATGCTTTCCTATGTTCATATTACAGATGTAAGAAATTTCTCTTATCTCCCCCCATACCTTTATTCCTCAAATTTCCTACATTCATAAAACCTACCCAGCATGCCTCTCAGCTCTGTCAATTATATTCATAACCATTCATGGACCCTTCTGGCTAGAAGTTCCTTCTTTTCTTGAATCTTTACTATGCTTTATATGATTTATGTGAGTCTTCATTAGCATGGTTTTGTGATACATTTGAATGCCATGTATATCATCTTAGAAACAACATCCAAATGGAGTAAGCAACTTCATATATTCCACAAAAAGTACAAACTGAATTTATTTATATTATAGAATTATGTACTTATTAAGATACTTACTTGCAAGACACGACTTTTTTCCCATTACACCTTAGTAAGAATATTGATTATTAAAAGAAAATTTTGAATTTGTTAACTGAAACAGTATTATTTCTAACTTTACATCCAATAAAACAAAATCAAATAGGTTCAAAAAAGTCAAATTCTCATGGTTTTTAAATTACTATAAAAGGTCGCAAGTAAAAAAAATGGACATAATTGAGTTTTCAGAAGATAAATATCAATTAAAGGTATTTATTTTTTAGCAATGATTCTTAGAACATATTTATTTAACTAAGTGTTAAGTTACATTTGCAAGTTAGAATTATTGACCAATAACTTGGGTTGCTTTGCCTCAAAGAATCTTCAAGAGCATTTTACACTGGGTCTCTTCAAATGGGGGCAGTCATGTATAAGCAAACATACGCTGCATGCCTTCTGGTTGTTGGAAATATATTTATTTAAAGACAGTGAATTAGAAAAGAGATAAAAATTTATATTGAATCAACAATGTGTTGAAAATCTTATCTAAAATAAAACTTAGAAAAGAGAATAAAAGTGGAAGGTTAAATTCATAAACAAAAGGCACCTGCAGACCTAGAAGCTAGAGTTCTTTTAAGATCAGTAAAGCAAGAATTTAACCTTGCCACCGCTGCAGTTTGAGTTATATAATTATATTCTTCGAACTTGACATTTTCACCTTGGTAGGTATAATAAGACCATGCAGATGTAGGCTAAAACCAGTAATTTCAGCATTCTGCTGCTTCTCACATGGATGGTAATAAGATACAGCAGTGAAGCATGCCTGAACCTCCATTTAATTGTCAGCACAGTCTTTCATTTAAACAACAAAATAGTTAGCAGTGAGCTTATAAATGTGGAAAGCATGCAAAACAGAAACAGTAAATCTGTTAACTTTAAAATCACCTCACGCAGAAAAGGTCAAACATTTGAAATGTGTTTCTACTACCTTTTAAAGAGGTAAAAACTAATAGAAAATATATGACTGGAAAAGATAGCTGGATCTTTCTTTGTAGAGAATGAAAGTAGTTTGCTAAAACATCTCATATATACATCTTTAAATGTTGAATACATTATAGATACTGTGTATTCAATATATATGAAATGAGAAATCATTTCAACTTAAAATCAATTTGTAGTCAATAGTGTTTTAGGCAGGCTTTCTTTTAAATTGGTAAATTTTATTTTTAGGCAAAATATAATGGGAAAACAAGTCTTCAGACCTTCGGTATTGTTAACATTAAGGCTATAAGTGTGGTTCTAATTTTCTTTAAATTTTCAAATGGATAATATTTTTTTTCCAAATTCAGAAACAATATAATAGCATAAAAAGGTATTCATAAGGTCCTGAACCATTCCCCACTTTCCCCTACTTTCCAAACCTATAGGTAAGCTCTTTTTGCCACTTTCTAATTTGTTCTCTCAGAAAATATGAGAACTAATTTATTCTTAAAGTATTACTTGAATAGTTTAAATGAAATCTGAACACTGTATGAAATACTATAGAACACTGCACATCAACATACATAATATTTCTAAGTTGGTACTTAAATCTAACCATGAGAATTGGGGAGTAACCTAATGTTACTGGCTTCACATACTATTAATAGATAAGGTTTTTTTCAGCTCTTCTTCATTTTCTTGATTTCTAAATAAAGGAAATGCCAGGGCTCAGTCAGGGACAATTTGTCTTTCTATTTCAGCCTCTAAGTGATCGCATCTAAATGCTGATAACTCATATAGCTATACTGACAGACCAGTTTTCCTTTATGAAAATTTTAGTTCAGGATCTCTAACAGCTTATTTGTCACCTTCACATTTCAAATTGCACGCACACAACCAAGCAGACGTTCTCCCCAAATGAACACTGCATACAGCCGTACACATTTCAGTTTGTACCAATTTAGTCCTTCATGTTACTTGGGTTCCCAAACCTCAATTTGTCTCCCACCCTATTCCCCATCCTGTTTAGCCTGGTCCTTGTTATTCCTCTCACCTCATCTCTTCCTCAAGTCTCCATTGTTCAGACTGTCACTCTGCTCCAGCCACACTGGCTTCCTTGTTCCTGTACACGCCAGGTACTTCTCTTCCTCAAAGTCTGCCAACTGAAAACCCATCTGTTTAGAATACTCTTTCTCTAGATACCTACATGGCAAGATACTTCCATTTGTCACTCTATCCCAAAGATAAAGAATATACATTCTTCTCATCGCCCCATGGAACATTCTCCAAGATTGATCATATCCTGGGACACAAAACAAATATCAACAGAATCAAAAGAATTGAAACTTTACCTTGTATCTTCTCAGACCATAAGGCACTTAATGTGGAACTCACCTCTAACAAAAATGCTCAACCCCACACAAAGGCATGGAAATTAAACAATCTTCTGTTGAATAACAGATGGGTGCAGGAAGAAATAAAACAGGAAATCATTAACTTCCTTGAGCATAACAACAATGAAGACACAAGCTACCAAAACCTGTGGGATACTGCAAAAGCAGTTGTGAGAGGAAAATTCATCGCTTTAGATGCCTACATTCGAAAAACAGAAAGAGAGCGCATCAACAATCTCAGAAGCCATCTTATGGATTTGGAAAAAGAAGAACAATCTAAGCCTAAACTCAGTAGAAGAAAAGAAATCTCCAAAATCAAATCAGAGATCAATGAAATTGAAAACAAAAGAATCATTCGGAAAATAAATGAAACAAGGAGTTGGTTTTTTGAAAAAATCAATAAAATAGATAAACCATTGGCCAGACTAACGAGGAATAGAAAGGTAAAAAATCTAGTAACCTCAATCAGAAATGATAAAGGGGAAATAACAACTGATCCCACAGAGATACAAGAGATCATCTCTGAATACTACCAGAAACTCTATGCCCAGAAATTTGACAATGTGAAGGAAATGGATCAATATTTGGAATCACACCCTCTTCCTAGACTCAGCCAGGAAGAAACAGAGCTCCTGAACAGACCAATTTCAAGCACTCAGATCAAAGAAAGAATAAAAAATCTTCCAACCAAAAAATGCCTTGGTCCACATGGCTTCACACCAGAATTCTATCAAACCTTCAAGGAAGAGCTCATTCCTGTACTGCAGAAATTATTCCAAAAAATTGAGGAAGAAGGAAACTTCCCCCACACATTCTATGAAGCAAACATCACCCTGATACCAAAACCAGGAAAAGACCCAAACAAAAAGGAGAATTTCAGACCAATCTCAACTCATGAATATAGATGCAAAAATTCTCAACAAAATCCTAGCCAATAGATTACAGCTTATCATCAAAAAAGTCATTCATCATGATCAAGTAGGCTTCATCCCAGGGATGCAAGGCTGGTTTAACATACACAAGTCCATAAACGTTATCCACCATATTAACAGAGGCAAAAATAAAGATCACATGATCCTCTCAATAGATGCAGAAAAAGCATTTGATAAAACCCAGCATCCTTTTCTAATTAGAACACTGAAGAGTATAGGCATAGGTAGCACATTTCTAAAACTGATTGAAGCTATCTATGACAAACCCACAGCTAATATTTTACTGAATGGAGTAAAACTGAAAGCTTTTCCTCTTAGAACTGGAATCAGACAAGGTTGTCCTCTGTCACCTTTACTATTCAACATGGTGCTGGAAGTTCTAGCCAATACAATTAGGCAAGACAAGGAAATAAAGGGAATCCAAATGGGAGCAGAGGAGGTCAAACTCTCCCTCTTCGCTGACGACATGATCTTATACTTAGAGAACTCCAAAGACTCAACCACAAGACTCCTAGAAGTCATCAAAAAATACAGTAATGTTTCAGGATATAAAATCAATTTCCACAAGTCAGTAGCCTTTGTATACACCAATAACAGTCAAGATGAGAAGCTAATTAAGGACACAACTCCCTTCACCATAGTTTTAAAGAAAATGAAATACCTAGGAATATACCTAACAAAGGAGGTGAAGGACCTCTATAAAGAAAATTATGAAATCCTCAGAAAGGAAATAGCAGAGGATATTAACAAATGGAAGAACATACCTTGCTCATGGATGGGAAGAATCAACATTGTTAAAATGTCTATATTTCCCAAAGTAATGTATCTATTCAATGCCATTCCTATCAAAATACCAACATCATACTTTCAAGATTTGGAGAAAATGATTCTGCATTTTGTATGGAACCAGAAAAAAACCCATATAGCTAAGGCAGTTCTTAGTAATAAAAATAAAGCTGGGGGCATCAGCATACCAGATTTTAGTCTGTACTACAAAGCCATAGTGCTCAAGACAGCATGGTACTGGCACAAAAACAGAGACATAGACACTTGGAATCGAATTGAAAACCAAGAAATGAAACTAACATCTTACAACCACCTAATCTTCGATAAACCAAACAAGAACATACCTTGGGGGAAAGACTCCCTATTCAATAAATGGTGTTGGGAGAACTGGAGGTCTACATGTAAAAGACTGAAACTGGACCCACACCTTTCCCCACTCACAAAAATTGATTCAAAATCGATAAAGGACTTAAATTTAAGGCATAAAACAATAAAAATCCTCCAAGAAAGCATAGGAAAAACACTGGAAGATATTGGCCTGGGGAAAGACTTCATGAAGAAGACTGCCATGGCAAATGCAACAACAAAAATAAACAAATGGGACTTCATTAAATTGAAAAGCTTCTGTACAGCTAAGGAGACAATAACCAAAGCAAAGAGACAACCTACACAATGGGAAAGAATATTTCATATTTTCAATCAGACAAAAGCTTGATAACTAGGATCTATAGAGAACTCAAATTAATCCACATGAAAAAAGCCAACAATCCCATATATCAATGGGCAAGAGACAGGAATAGAACCTTCTCTAAAGATGACAGACGAATGGCTAACAAACACATGAAAAAATGTTCATCATCTCTATATATTAGAGAAATGCAAATCAAAACAACCCTGAGATATCATCTAACCCCAGTGAGAATGGCTCACATCACAAAATCTCAAAACTGCAGATGCTGGCGTGGATGTGGAGAGAAGGGAACACTTTTACATTGCTGGTGGTACTGCAAACTAGTACAACCTTTCTGGAAGGAAAGCCCTTAAGCTAGACGTCCCATTTGATCCTGCAATCCCATTACTGGGCATCTACCCAGAAGGAAAAAAATCCTTTTATCATAAGGACACTTGTACTAGACTGTTTATTACAGCTCAATTTACAATCGCCAAAATGTGGAAACAGCCTAAATGCCCACCAACCCAGGAATGGATTAACAAACTGTGGTATATGTACACCATGGAATACTATTCAGCTATTAAAAAAAAATGGAGACTTTACATCCTTCGTATTCACCTGGATGGACGTGGAAGACATTATTCTTAGTAAAGCATCACAAGAATGGAGAAGCATGAATCCTATGTACTCAATTTTGATATGAGGACAATTAATGACAATTAAGGTTATGGGGGGGTAGGAAAAGCAGAAAGAGGGATGGAGGGAGGGGGGTGGGGCTTTGGTGTGTGTCACACTTTATGGGGGCAGGACACAATTGCAAGAGGGACTTTGCCTAATAATTGCAATCAATGTAACCTGGCTTATTGTACCTTCAATGAATCCCCAATAATAATAATAAAAAAAAGATACTTCCGTTTGTTCATGTCTTTATTTAAATTCTATAGGTTCTTTCTCATATAAATATCTAGAATTTCACCCTCTGTCATTATCCTGGCAGAAGCCACATGCTGTTGCAAATCGTTGGTAGTACACACTTTCTACCCCTGACTACTTGCATGAAATTTCAACATAGCCATTGGAGCAATGCTAATCCAATTCCTTCTGTGAATTACAAGCCCCATATAATCTGGTTCCTATTACTTCTTTGAGGTCATGAGTTTTAAGACCTACCCACCATTTTGCTCACTCTGTCAATCTTACTGTTTCTCCATGTAAGTTCCCTTCTCCTAAAAGCATTCATACACCCTGTTCACTCTTGTCTGAAAGTTCTTCATTCGGTTCCTTTGGGTTTACATATTTTAAATTAATATAGTTTTAATATAGATTTAAAGTAATATGAACATTAATAAATATTAAAATAAACATAATAAATGCAGTATATATAAATTAAAAAAATTAAAACCCAGAGGAACTGAGACAAATTATATGTGTTAAATATATAATTATAAACATCACAATAAATAATAAAAGATATATTCATATATATAAAAACTTTTGGTCTTCCAAATTAGAATAAAACCCCATTATTCTGTAATTCTCTTATTTTTCCCATTATATCATCTCATGTGCCAAGAACAGTATCTGACTGCTAACAGACAGTCAATAAATATTTATCGAATCAGTGATTTTTATATAGGAATGTGTATTTATGAAGATGAAACATGTATTTTATAATTAGCTAATACATAAAATTAAATAAATACTTGGCTTTCTTATAAACTTCTGTGAAAAGTATACATCTAAATTTTCTAAACCATTAATGAAAGCACAAAAATCTGTTCGAATAATCTATATCTTCACATCAGAGAGAAAGGGCAGATTTCTTTTAACATGTAATCCTTCAAAGGTTTATGTTATCCTAGTGGCTGATTCAAAAGGCTTTAGAACTAAGCCATTGTTACTCTGTATATTTAACTAGCTTTGCACATAATACAAAATTGCCAATAAACTTTAACTGAGAAATATTACTTGTAAAGTATTGCAAAAATTCAGAACTAAGTGTTATTTCTTCCTCTTAATCATTCATAAAAAATAACCTAAAACAATGACCTTTTGTTGTTTATTGTTTATATCTGCAGAAATGGTTTATGAAACACCAAACAAAAAACAATTTTGAGACGGTCAATGACGTGTCACAACATTTTTGTTGCATAGTTAATAGAACTGTTTTTATATCTTGATGGGTTATCTTCACTACTAGTTAGTAATAACAACATGCTGAAATTAGGAAACTGTCAAAAGAATGTTATTTTCCAATTTCAGACATTATATATCATTTAGATTTGTCAACATAGTAACTGAGTTCATTAGTATTTGACAATCATTTGATGCTACTTAAATCTTAACAACGATTAAAATAGCAATGATAATAGCACTAGTTGAATAATTGATGAGGGAATGAACGTTTGCAAATTTATGGAACTATGCAGCACAGATATTTATCATGCAGTTTCCTCCCTCTACAGTTATGTTTCTTTCTAAATTAAGCAATATCAATTTAAGAAAACCATGACATGGGAGATACATAGGCACACTGACAAACCTACAGCAAAGTTGCAATCTGGGCTTTTAGAACAAATTCACCAAAAAAAAAAAAAATGTTTTATATAGCAGATAATGTTCAATGAAAAACATTTTAAACTTTGGACACGTGCTATAAAATTCAACATTGTGAAAGGAGAAGGTTTGAAAAGCTGCCACCCATTTTCTTATAATGACGATCCCCTATCCAGATTTGAATCTTTGCTACTCAGTTTATGACATTTCTTACCACCTATCCTATCTGGCTGATATTGGAGGTTACTGTCCCATTACATTTAGAGTCTCACTTGCTTTAACTCTATCCCTTGAGGTAGAGTAAACAGAGAAACAAAAATATTTTACTTATAGATAAATAGGTAACCAAAGGAGTCAAAGATAAAAATACAAATTGAATCACAAATTTAAAAAGAAGTGGGCAGTGGAACACTTTTATATATTTGCAATGAGATGTGGACTGTAACACCTTTGCAAATTATGAAAATAAATTTGGGCGGCATCAAATAATGAAATTCATTTAAACAAAGAAACAATAAATATTAAGAGAAATGTGACTATTTTGAAAATAAATATAACCAATTTTATTTCACTAAAACATAATACAAGGGGGATCGGTGGGATCACACCTGTGTGCATCTTACAGGGGTATTTGCGAAACTTGGTAAATGTAGAATGTAAATGTTTTGGCACAGTAACTGAGATAACGCCAGAAAGGCTATGTTAACCACTGTGATAAAAATGTGTCAAATGGTTTATGAAGCGAGTGTATGATGCCCCATGATCATATCAATGTATACAGTTATGATTTAATAAAAAAAAGAAAAAAAAACATAATACACATTTCAATCAGATTTTCACAAACATATTTACTTGAAATATAAATATTGTGGTAAACAATAGTATCAGCTCAATGCACGTGCTACCTTCTTTATCTGCTGGCATTCGTTGTCAGCAGGATTACTCCCAGGGCTCCTCTCTCAGCTAAGAGTTTATGACCCACTCTAGAGTAAAGTTGGGTTTTATAGAACTTGAATCTTCTATAATGTAATAGCACTAGCTTCTGCACAGCCAAGAACACAGTAAGTAAAGCAAGCAAACAGCCCTCAGAATGGAAGAAGATATTTACAGGTTATGTCTCCGACAAAGGTTTAATAACCAGAATCCACAGAGAACTCAAACATATTAGCAAGAAAAGAACAAGTGATCCCATCACAGGCTGGGCAAGGGACTTGAAGAGAAACTTCTCTGAAGAAGACAGGCGCCCGGCCTACAGCCATATGAAAAAATGCTCATTATCCTTAATCATCAGAAAAATGCAAATCAAAACTACTTTGAGATATCATCTAACTCTAGTAAGATTAGCCCATATCACAAAATCCCAAGACCAGAAATGTTGGCATGAATGTGGAGAAAAGGGAACACTTCTACACTGCTGGTGGGAATGCAAATTAATACATTCCTTTTGGAAAGATGTTTGGAGAACACTTAGAGATCTAAAAATAGATCTGCCATTCAATCCTATAATTCCTCTACTAAGTATATACCCAGAAGACCAAAAATCACATTATAACAAAGATATTTGTACTAGAATGTTTACTGCAGCCCAATTTACAATTGCTAAGTCATGGAAAAAGCCCAAGTGCCCATCCATCCATGAATGGATTAATAAATTGTGGTATATGCACATCATGGAATATTATGCAGCCTTAAAAAAAGATGGAGACTTCACCTCTTTCATGTTTACATGGATGGAGCTTGAACATATTCTTCTTAGTAAAGTATCTCAAGAATGGAACAAAAAGTATCCAATGTACTCAGCCCTACCATGAAACTAATGTATGGCTTTTATATGAAAGCTATAACCCAGTTATAACCTAAGAATATGGGGAAGGGGCAGAGGGAGGGAGGAGGATGGGTGGAGGGAGGGTGATTGGTGGGATTACACCTACAGTGCATTTTATAAGGGTACATGTGAAACTTAGTAAATGTAGAATATAAATGTCTTAACACAGTAACTAAGAAAATGACAGGAATGCTATGTTAACTAGTGTGATGAAAATGTGTCAAACAGTTTGTGATACCAGTGTATGGTGCCCCATGATCGCATTAATGTACACAGCTATGATTTAATAAAAAAAAAGATATAATCCTGGACTTGTTTTATACATGCTTAAGTTGTAGAGACTTTTTTCTTAAAAAATAGAAAAAAAATGAAATAACTGATTTTATAGTTAAATGATGTGGTCCCTACAGTAGCCCTTCCATTTACCCCAGTCACTTTCTAGACTGCAGTACAGGAAGGAAGAATCGAGGGAGATGTACAGGGTACTTTAGAAGGTAAAAACACACAGGCTAACATTTAGAAGGCTTGGGAGTGCAATATTTGCAATGCACAGTCTCATAGTCAACTATACTACTTGAAGTAGAGCTCCGAAAGAATGTTGCCAGACACGAATTTACACCTGCTCAAGGTAATACTCCAATAGACTGAGAACTTTCAGAAAGTGTTAAGCTTATGATTTCCAGAGTTTACACAGAACGTGACCGTTCATTCAGACTTGAGAGATGTCTTTGAGTGAGAGAAGTATTCAGTATAGAGCCTAGAAGATGTATGCTTTTGAAATGGAACTAAATTTGTCTTAGTGACAGTCTGCTCTAGACATATGAGGATCAAAAGGTTTAAGCTTAATTGCAGATTATTCAACTGTCTGCAAAAGTAAACTTTGGTATTCATTAAAGAAAATTTCGAAAACTTCTGGCACCCAAAAACATAGCATTTATATTGTCAATATATAATTAAATATTACTTAACATGAAAAGAAATAAGAAAAAGACAGACAAGGTATTTGAAACAACTATTGTAAGTATGCGCAAGGATGTAAAGGAAAGCAAGTGCATAATGATGAAAAATTGAAAGGTGTACAAAAGAACCAAACAGATTTTTACACATAAAAAGTAAGTCAAAAATAAATGTTTATTGAATGGGGTTAACATGAGATCAGTGAACTTCATGACAGAGCAAAGGAAAGTATTCAAAATGAAACATAAAGAGAAAAAAAATGCACTAAAAATAGTCTCTATGACTTAATAATTAATGTACAATTTCTAACATAAATGTAATTGGAGACTGAGGAATAAAAGATGTAGATATAAAGAATGTACATACACACCTACATTTATGTATATTTATGAATATAAATATCTAAGAAATGATGGACTAAATTGTTCATAAATTTTGAGAAAACATGAGCTGCCTAAAACAGCCAATAAATCTCAGGTAGTATAGAGAGAAAATTAAATCAAGTTAAAACCTAATCAAATCACTGGAAAGATAGGTAAAAAAGAACAATTCTACATTACAAAGGAAAAAAGAAAGGCACATTATATGCTAGGAATCAAAGGTGAATATGATCAAATATTTCTTTTGCAAAGGATCTAAAGCACAATATATACATGTGTGTTCTGAATTCTAAAAGAACCTTGTACATCTCCCTAAATACATACTATATATATTTCTTTAAGTGCTAAGGAAGAAGGAATGCCTGTTCAGTTTAATACTGTATAACTAGAAAAAATATTTTTTACACAATGAAGAAAAATAAAGACCACTCAAATCAAATCAAGACACTTAGAGAATTTATTAACCAAATAATTTACACTAAAGCCCCAAATGAAGTATTATAAAAGGTGTCTATGTAACAAAAAAATTTGCACTTCCTTAATCATTTTGAATTTTTTTTAAAAAAGAAGTAAAGCAGTTATTGAGCAGGTTTTCAAAATGAAATAAAATGATACTAGGAAAAAAACTCATAACTTCAAGCAAAAATGAAGAGTACTGGCATTAGTGAATATGGGGGAATACAAGGCCTTTTTTCCTTTTGAATACTTCTTTAAAAGATAATTAGTTACTCAGAATAAAATAATTCTAATCTATTGTATCAAATCATATTCAGAAGTACAATTATTAAAACAGTACAAGGAATGAAAGGGAGGAACTGAGGAATACTCGCGTAAGGTGCTTATGTATAAAATGGCACATAACATTGGAAATAAGACAAAATAAATATTATAAATAAGATAAAATAAATATTGTAAACCTTAAAGCAACCATGGAAAAATAAAAAGAAAGAACACTGGGATATAGATAAGGCGAGAGTGAATAATGCAGGATCTTAAATAAAAACATAAAGGAGTACATATACCACAATTTATTAATCCATTCATGGATCGATGGGCATTTGGGTTTTTTCCATGACTTAGAAATTATGAATAGGGCTGCAATAAACATTCTGGTACAAATATCTTTGTTATGATGTGATTTTTGGTCTTCTGGGTATATGCCCAGCAGAGGAATTACAGGATTGAATGGCAGATCTATTTTTAGATCTCTGAGTGTTCTCCATATATCTTTCCAAATCTTTGCAAAGTAACTAAGAAAATGCCAGGAGGGCTATGTCAACTAATGTGATGAAAATGTGTCAAATGGTCTATGAACCAAGTGTATGGTGCCCCGTGATTATATTGATGTACACAGCTATGATTTAATAATAATAAAAAAAAACATAAAGGAGATATGGAAATAAGAAAAGAAAACTGGAGCAAAAAGAAGTGGAACAAAGAAAAGGTAAATGCAAAGTAGTAGAATTAAAGCCAACCATATCGGCAATTGCATTAAATATAAAACAGTAGAACACAGACGAATGTCAAAGATTGCCGGGGTGAATTTAATAAGAAAGGGAAGAAGGAAGGATCAAGAAGGTCAACCAGAAGTCTATTTTTAATATATACATTGATATTTTTAAAGAAAAAATGTGCATCTATGTGCTATGAAAATGCCAGTCAAAAGAACACTGGGATGCCCATATTAACAACATAATAAGTAGACACTGGAAAAATAAATATTATTACTATTTGCAGTGGTTATGTTCTGCAAAGTCACCACAAACAATTAGTGAATATTGAACCACTGTTACTAAGGTAAGTACACACAAGACACACAAACACACTTACGTAGATTATGATCTCAAATCCTAAAAACCAATTTACTAGTAGATTTTATTTTCTAAATTTTACAAAAGAGGGAAGCAGGTGTGGAAGTGTTAAATGACTTCCCTGGGGCCACCCTACTTATAACTGCTGGAGTTGGAATTTATCCCCCTTCCAACTGGCCTCAGATCCAGAGCTTCTTGCCCTGCTCTGCCCTCCGCCTACCATCTCCACTTTCTGGCCATCTCTTTGTGAAAGCTGAAACACAGAGGCCGGGTGTCACCTTGCTTAATTTCAGCTGGGAACTTAAGTGTTGGGCAACTCAATTCTTTTGTGGCTCTGCATGTATATGTCAATGACTGAGAATACTCCTGAATGTTGCTTTGGGGTAACATAAATAAATTTTAGTGAGCAGAAAAATTTGCTAATATGGAACACACAAATAATAAGGATTTATATATTAATAGATGCAAAGAGAGTCATATAGTAATAATAAAGGAGGTAATTCATTAAGACGATGTGACAATCTAAAGTGTGTATGCACCTGATAAAAAGATTCAGATTCCTTAAAATGAAAATATATAGCACTGGCCTGGTGCAGTGGCTCATGCCTGTGATCCTAGCGCTCTGGAAAGTTGAGGGGGTTGGATTGCTTGAGTTCAGGAGTTGGTGATTCAACTGAGCAAGGCCAGCCCTGGTGACTACTAAAAATAGAAAAAATAGCCCTGCATTGTGGCGGGCACCTGTAGTCTCAGATACTTGGGAGGCTGATGCAAGAGAGGGCTTATGCAAGAAGATCGCTTGAACCCAGGAGTTTGAGATTGCTGTGAGCTATGATGCCCCAGGACCTTACTTAGGGAAACAGAGTAAAAGTCTATCTCCCCACCAAAAACAAGCAAACAAACAAACAAACAAACAAAAACTGCAGGATTGAAAGGAAATATAGACAAATGCAATATAATTGCTATGATTGATAGTTTTAATAATCTACTCTTGGTAATATATTGAATAATTAAATGGTAATCAATAAAGAAATAGAAATCTTGAACAAAGCTATCATTTGATTAGACCTAATTTTAATTTGTAATCTTCCACACAACATAATAAAATTCACCTTTCTCTACTTAACTACTTTTATGATGATAATCAGAAGATTTCCTGGAAATGAAGAGCAAAGGTATCCCAATGGAAAACAGAAGATGGTGTTTATTGGAAGATGATGTTTGTTGTAGACTCAGATATATCTTACAGCCATTAGCCAGGACATTAATTTGAACATTAAGCACAGAAACTGATGCACAGAATTATATAGGGAACTCCAGAACTGTTTTTCTTTTCTTTTTTTTTTTTTGTGGTTTTTGGCCAGGGCTGGGTTTGAACCCACCACCTCCGGCATATGGGACCAGCGCCCTACTCCTTGAGCCACCCTCCAGAATTGTTTTTCAGAACAAATACTTGGAAAATAAAGTATTCCCCTATACATTTATCTTTCTTGAGAATAGTAAAGAAATGAAAAACAAAATGTCTAGGGTTGATCTTTTTTTCCAGTTAACTAACAAAATAAATTCAACTTTCCTATGATATTGAGTCTGCCTTTTTATCTCAGCAGAACACTAACTCAAATATTTTAGTTTTGATAATTGGGGAAAAGGAAGGGCAGAGAGAAAACCAGAGAAAAAGAAGGAAGATGGAGCTAGATTTATCCACATTATTGAAAACTACTTTGAAAGTTATTCTAATTTTATTTTCTTAAACTTGTTAAATGTAATATACTTGCTACAATAGCAGTGGTACCATAATTATTGTTCTTGCATGAAGTAAAACATTTTTTTTAACAAGGAGCTTTGGAAGACTGTGAGCTATCCCCCAAATCCCTTGTACCATTCATTTTCCCATAATAAAAATCCTGAGAAGTAGCTGATTACCTGAAATCCCAGCTAGAGACCACATTTATCAGCCTCTCATACAGCTATGTTCTGGCTAATCTCTGTGAACACATTCTGCAAATGGAATTTTAGCAAAAAAAAAAAAAAAAAAAAAAAAAAAATTGCATGCAATTTCCTTTATGCCTTCAATGAGAGGAAGCACACATTCTCCTCCTCAATACTTTCCCTTTATCTTTTGTCAAAGACATCATTGACCATGGGAATCTGAGAAACACTTTAGGAAAGATAGACCTCTAAATGTTAAGACTGGATATATCGTGAATATCCGCTTACCACCATGGAGCCCTTACTCTTGCCCATGTCACAGGAGAAAGAAAAGAAAATGAAATTTCTACCCTTCCTGATTTTTTGTTTATAATTTTTTGGTACAGCAAAAGGACCAAATATTAAATTACAACAAATTATAATCTATATTTTTAGCTAGAATCAGACGTTACTTAAGTAAAAAAGATTGAAGTAGTTCAATTTAGGATGAAAAGTGGTACCTTTGTTATTATGCACGCTATATCTTATTTTAAATTAAACAGTTATTTGGTAGGAAACATAGATTCAATTTGAGGCATCTTCCTTTGTTATTTTTGCAGTTTTTGGCTGAGGCTGGGTTTGAATCTCTGGCATATGGGGCCAGCGCCCTACTCCTTTGAGGCACAGGTGCCGCCCTTATAGACTTGATTTGAAAAATGATTTAAAACGAGTTGGGAGGCTGGGCATTTTCTATTACCTTAACAAATGAGTATTCATATAGTGTTATATGGTAATAATGCTACTTTTCCATTTTCCAGTGGCATTTTATGATACTTTTTGTGATACCTTGAACTCCTTTTATATATTAATGTCCATAGGAACAAAACCAGTTGAAAAAAGTAAACTGCTTCTACTGAAGTGTAGTGTTTTATTTGATAATGATCAATCCTAATATGCTCACTACTGCAGATGCTTTTCAAATTCCCTTTAAAAATTTACTGTGGCATTAGTAATATTTCACCTCTAATAAGGATGAAATCATTTGCAAATGCAAAAGACAAATAAGAAGGATCAGATATTTCAATATGAAAGTCAAATATTATCATAATGGCTCAGTAAAATTGTCATTTGTTACTGCACAAATGATTTTTATTATGCAATGATAAAATATCTAAGCAGTTATTCCTGAGCCATGCCCAGCATTTAATTCCTCATGATGCTCATTTGGAATGTCATAAACTTTCTTACCAAATTTTCATGGCTGGAATATTCATGCCAGTATTTTTCTTATAAACACCAATTTCCTTTATAAATGAATATTTAAAAGCATAGGGTTTTCATGAGATTTTTCACTTAATTGTATTGAATCAATGAGTCCAAATCATTTTTGTCATTTAAATTATTTGCATTACCCCACAGCATTTGCGTTTTTCTTTTTAATTATTGTCTCTTTAAGTTATAGATTTAATTTGCCTTTAAATAGTTTAAAGGAGAAATTTAAAGATTAAGCTTTAAACTTTCTGTTACCCTCTACATCCACTAAGGTGTACTCTAAACTGTGTGTAATCTTCCACAATATCAATGTATATTAATAGTAAACTTATAAATCAAATAGTTGTTTTTCTTTTTTTTTTATTGTTGGGGATTCATCGAGGGTACAATAAGCCAGGTTACACTGATTGCAATTGTTAGGTAAAGTCCCTCTTGCAATCATGTCTTGCCCCCATAAAGTGTAACACACACCAAGGCCCCACCCCCTCCCTCCGTCCCTCTTTCTGCTCCCCCCGATAACCTTAATTGTCCTTAATTGTCCTCATATCAAAATTGAGTACATAGGATTCATGCTTCTCCATTCTTCTGATGCTTTACTAAGAATAATGTCTTCCACCTCCATCCAGGTTAATATGAAGGATGTAAAGTCTCCATTTTTTTTAATGGCTGAATAGTATTCCATGGTATACATATACCACAGCTTCTTAATCCATTCCTGGGTTGGTGGGCATTTAGGCTGTTTCCACATTTTGGCGATTGTAAATTGAGCTGCAGTAAACAGTCTAGTACAAGTGTCCTTATGATAAAAGGATTTTTTTCCTTCTGGGTAGATGCCCAGTAATGGGATTGTAGGATCAAATGGGAGGTCTAGCTTGAGTGCTTTGAGGTTTCTCCATACTTCCTTCCAGAAAGTCTGTACTAGTTTTCAGTCCCACCAGCAATGTAAAAGTATTCCCTTCTCTCCACATCCTCGCCAGCATCTGCAGTTTTGAGATTTTGTGATGTGAGCCATTCTCACTGGGGTTAGATGATATCTCAGGGTCATTTTGATTTGCATTTCTCTAATATATAGAGATGATGAACATTTTTTCATGTGTTTGTTAGCCATTCGTCTGTCGTCTTTAGAGAAAGTTCTATTCATGTCTCTTGCCCATTGATATATGGGATTGTTGGCTTTTTTCATGTGGATTAATTTGAGTTCTCTATAGATCCTAGTTATCAAGCATTTGTCTGATTGAAAATATGCAAATATCCTTTCCCATTGTGTAGGTTGTCTCTTTGCTTTGGTTATTCTCTCCTTAGCTGTACAGAAGCTTTTCAGTTTAATGAAGTCCCATTTGTTTATTTTTGTTGTTGTTGCAATTGCCGTGGCAGTCTCCTTCATGAAGTCTTTCCGCAGGCCAATATCTTCCAGTGTTTTTCCTATGCTTTCTTGGAGGATTTTTATTGTTTCATGCCTTAAATTTAAGTCCTTTATCCATCTTGAATCAATTTTTGTGAGTGGGGAAAGGTGTGGGTCCAGTTTCAGTCTTTTACATGTAGACATCCAGTTCTCCCAACACCATTTATTGAATAGGGAGTCTTTCCCCCAAGGTATGTTCTTGTTGGTTTACCGAAGATTAGGTGGTTGTAAAATGTTAGTTTCATTTCTTGGTTTTCAATTTGATTCCAAGTGTCTATGTCTCTGTTTTTGTGCCAGTACCATGCTGTCTTGAGCACTATGGCTTTGTAGTACAGACTAAAATCTGGTATGCTGATGCCCCCAGCTTTATTTTTGTTACAGAGAACTGCCTTAGCTATACGGGGTTTTATCTGGTTCCATACAAAACGCAGAATCATTTTTTCCAAATCTTGAAAGTACAATGTTGGTATTTTGATAGGAATAGCATTGAATAGGTAGATTGCTTTGGGAAGCATAGACATTTTAACAATGTTGATTCTTCCCATCCATAAGCATGGTATGTTCTTCCATTTGTTAATATCCTCTGCTATTTCCTTTCTGAGGAGTTCATAGTTTTCTTTATAGAGGTCCTTCACCTCCTTTGTTAGGTATATTCCTAGGTATTTCATTTTCTTTAAAACTATGGTGAAAGGAGTTGTGTCCTTAATTAGCTTCTCATCTTCACTGTTATTGGTGTACACAAAGGCTACTGACTTGTGGACATTGATTTTATATCCTGAAACATTACTGTATTTTTTGATGACTTCTAGGAGTCTTGTGGTTGAGTCTTTGGAGTTCTCTAAGTATAAGATCATGTCGTCAGCAAAGAGGGAGAGTTTGACCTCCTCTGCTCCCATTTGGATTCCCTTTATTTCCTTGTCTTGCCTAATTGTATTGGCTAGAACTTCCAGCACTACGTTGAATAGTAAAGGTGACAGAGGACAACCTTGTCTGGTTCCAGTTCTAAGAGGAAAAGCTTTCAGTTTTACTCCATTCAGTAAAATATTGGCTGTGGGTTTGTCATAGATAGCTTCAATCAGTTTTAGAAATGTGCCACCTATGCCTGTACTCTTCAGTGTTCTAATTAGAAAAGGATGCTGGATTTTATCAAATGCTTTTTCTGCATCTATTGAGAGGACATGTGATCTTTATTTTTGCCTCTGTTAATATGGTGGATAACATTTATGGACTTGCGTATGTTAAACCAGCCTTGCATCCCTGGGATGAAGCCTACTTGAGCATGATGAATGACTTTTTTGATGATAAGCTGTAATCTATTGGCTAGGATTTTGTTGAGAATTTTTCCATCTATATTCATGAGTGAGATTGGTCTGAAATTCTCCTTTTTGTTTGGGTCTTTTCCTGGTTTTGGTATCAGGGTGATGTTTGCTTCATAGAATGTGTTGGGGAAGATTCCTTCTTCCTCAATTTTTTGGAATAATTTCTGCAGTACAGGAATAAGCTCTTCCTTGAAGGTTTCATAGAATTCTGGAGTGAAGCCATCTGGACCAGGGCATTTTTTGGTTGGAAGATTTTTTATTCTTTCTTTGATCTCAGTGCTTGAAATTGGTCTGTTCAGGAGTTCTATTTCTTCCTTCCTGAGTCTAGGGAGAGGGTGTGATTCCAAATATTGATCCATTTCTTTCACATTGTCAAATTTCTGGGCATAGAGTTTCTGGTAGTATTCAGAGATGATCTCTTGTATCTCTGTGGGATCAGTTGTTCTTTCCCCTTTATCATTTCTGATTGAGGTTACTAGAGATTTTACTTTTCTATTCCTCGTTAGTCTGGCCAATGGTTTATCTATTTTATTTATTTTTTCAAAAAACCAACTCCTTGTTTCATTAATTTTCTGAATGATTCTTTTGTTTTCAATTTCATTGATCTCTGATTTGATTTTGGATATTTCTTTTCTTCTACTGAGTTTAGGCTTAGATTGTTTTTCTTTTTCCAATACCATAAGATCTCTTGTGAGATTGTTGATGTGCTCTCTTTCTGTTTTTCGAGTGTAGGCATCTAAAGCGATGAATTTTCCTCTCAAAACTGCTTTTGCAGTATCCCACAGGTTTTGGTAGCTTGTGTCTTCATTGTTGTTATGCTCAAGGATGTTAATGATTTCCTGTTTTATTTCTTCCTGCACCCATCTGTTATTCAACAGAAGATTGTTTAATTTCCATGCCTTTGTGTGGGGTAGAGCGTTTTTGTTAGAGTTGAATTCCACCTTTAGTGCCTTATGGTCTGAGAAGATACAAGGTAAAATTTCAATTCTTTTGATTCTGTTGATATTTGTTTTGTGTGCCAGGATATGATCAATTTTGGAGAATGTTCCATGGGGTGATGAAAAGAATGTATATTCTTTATCTTTGGGATGGAGTGTTCTATATGTGTCTATCAAGCACAATTTTTCTAGGGTCTCATTTAAGTCTTATATCCTTGTTTAATTTCTGTTTAGAGGATCTGTCCAGCTCTGTAAGAGGAGTGTTAAGGTCCCTTGTTATTATGGTATTATCAGACATCATATTGCTCAGACTGAGTAAGGTCTGTTTCAAGAATCTGGGAGCATTTAAATTGGGTGCATAAATATTTAGAATTGAAATGTCTTCTTGTTGTATTTTTCCCTTGTCCAATAAAGTGACCATCTTTGTCTTTTTTGACTTTAGTTGCTTTAAATCCACATGTATCTGAAAATAAGATTGCAACTCCTCTTTTCTTCTGAGTTCCATTTGCCTGAAAAATTGTCTTCCAACCCTTGACTTGGAGCTTTAATTTGTCTTTTGAAGCCAGGTGTGTTTCTTGCAGACAGTAAATGGATGGCTTGTGTTTTTTAATCCAGTCAACCAATCTATGTCTCTTCAGTGGGGAATTCAAGCCATTATCATTTATTGAGATAATTGGATAAGTGTGGTAGTATTCTATTCGTCTTATTTTGTGAGAGTCCATTGCTTAGTTTTATCTTTTGCATCAGTGTGGAGGTTAGGTTCTGTCCTTTAATTTCTGAGTTCTTACTTTGCTGCTGATCCATTGTGGTGGTCAGTGTGCAGAACAGGTTGAAGTATTCCCTGTAGAGCTGGTCTTGTTGTGGCGAATTTCCTCAATGTTTGTATATCCGTAAATGATTTGATTTCTCCGTCAATTTTGAAGCTTAGCTTAGCAGGGTACAGAATTCTGGGCTGGAAATTGTTCTGTTTAAGTAAATTAAAGGTAGATGACCATTGTCTTCTTGCTTGTAAAGTTTCATTAGAGAAGTCTGCGGTCACTCTGATGGATTTGCCCCTGTAGGTCAACTGGCGCTTACTCCTGGCAGCTTGCAGAATCTTTTCTTTTGTCTTGACTTTGGACAGGTTCATCACAATGTGTCTTGGAGAAGCTCGGTTAGAGTTGAGGCGATCTGGGGTCCGATAGCCCTCTGAAAGCAGTGTGTCAGAATCTTTGGTGATATTTGGGAAATTTTCTTTTATAATATTCTGTAGTATGGCTTCCCTTCCTCTGGGGCATTCTTCTTCCCCTTCTGGAATTCCTATAACTCGTATGTTGGAACGCTTCATAAAGTCCCATAATTCTGACAGTGAACATTCTGCTTTCTCTCTCTTCTTTTCTGCCTCTTTTACTATCTGAGTTATCTCAAGAACTTTGTCTTCTACCTCTGAAATTCTTTCTTCTGCATGGTCTAACCTGTTGCTGATACTTTCCATTGCATCTTTAAGTTCCCTAATTGACTGTTTCAGTTCCTTCAGCTCTGCTGTATCCTTTTTATATTCTTCATATCGTTCATCTCTTATTTGATTCTGTTTTTGAATTTTCTTTTGGTTATTTTCCACTTTATTAGCAGTTTCCTTCATTGTTTCCATCATTTCTTTCATTGTTTTCAACATGTGTATTCCAAATTCCCTTTCTGTCATTCCTAACATTTCTTTATACGTGGAATCCTCTGCAGTAGCTACCTCATGGCCCCTTGGCGGGGTTGTTCTGGACTGGTTCTTCATGTTGCCTGGAGTTTTCTGCTGATTCTTCCACATGAGTGATTTTTTTTATCTGTTTCCTTGCCCTAATTTTCCTTTCACTTCCTCTTGCTCTTTAAGTTCTCGTGCCTGTGGACTAAGGGTTACAGGACCAGAAGGGTGAGAAGGTTTAAGAGCAAAAAAGGGATGAAAGAAAGGAGGACTGAGTGATAAGGAAAAAAAAGAAAAATAGAGAAAGGAGAAGGGGTGGGTAAAAGGAATATTGACAAAGAGAAGAGAGGCACAGAAAGAGGGAGACAGAGCAATATAGGTGTACAGTAGGGTACTTTGATACAACCTTAAAAAAAAACACACCTTCTGGGGGTGCCCATTTGGGTGGTTCCCTTGATTTCAGCAGCTCTGTGCTAACCTGATCAGACACAGTACCCCGCCTCCACCAAGTAGAGAGGAAAGACAAAAATGCTCTAAATCTAACCATAACAAGCAAACAGAAAACTTTACAGGATAAAATTGGGTGGAAAACCAAATAATAGCAGTAGAAACACTAACAAAAATGAAATTCTAATTATTGAAATAGGCAGCGATGGGAAATTATAATTAAACTAGAAAAATTGAGAAAGAAAAAGGATCTGTATGGAAAAGGTTGAACTTAAAAAACAGAACAACATTAGCAACATCAAAATAAACAAAAAAAACAACCAAACCAAAAAAAAAAAAAAAAAAACAACCAAAAACAAAGCAGTATGTATACGTTATTGAATATTGTCTGGGCAACATGTGGTCTTCTGGGGTATGAGATGTTAATCACAGTTCTGATACGACTGGAGGCTGCTAGTTACTCAAACACCAGCAGGTAGACACCCGAAATCTCTCTTCAGCCCACTTAAAAGGCACTTTGAACTTGTTCACTTGCTGAGCAGAAGCTTTCCCAGGGAAGTTCTTGTCGCTGGAATCACTGCTGAAGTGGCTATCCACTTACCCTGTGTGTCAAAACTGGTCTCCCTCTGCCCCCGAGGGTTAGGGCTGCAAGGTGGCTCAGACCCCGCCCTTAGGCTACTTGGTCGCTGGGTTACCAGCTCCCACCCAATTCTAGCTCTGGGACCCTGAGGGCGGAGCTTGCCGGGGCAGATCGCTCACAATGGCTCCCTGTGACCCAACGCCAAACACTATTAACTCCGTCTGGCTCAGCGGCTCAGACTGGGGCCCTAGACAAAGGCCAAAGTTCTCCGCACTCCCGGTCAGGCTCTCCCCAAGGCAGTTCAGCTGAGTGCCAAGTCCAAAGACACCAAAACAGTTCACAGGTAAGGCCTTTCTGGTTTGCAGTCTCGCTGCTACTGAACTTACAGTTGCGGGAGGGTTTAGACAGATTGAACACACGCGACCACTTGCCGGTTTTTCCACTGTCCTCCAAGAGGAGGACTAGCTGATAGTCCTCCTCTTGGGGTCCAGAAGTCTCTCGCTGACTCCCTGTATCCTCTCAGGGGTGATGATAGGCAGATCCCACCAGCCAGAGATGCCTGGAGACCTATCTCCCCAGACTCACGGTGCCCAGATGCAAGGAAGCTGTTACTCGGCTGCCATCTTGCTCCGCCTCCCAAATAGTTGTTTTTCTATTCCAGTGATATAGTTCCTATTAGAATTTATACTCACTTAAGAGTGGGTGTTATAAGTATTTATATGTTTAAATTGCTTATTCATGGATGTTCATCAGGATGGACTTTTCAGATGAATATATTTTTATCAATTTTTGAAAGACCCAATAAACATTTTGTACTTATGCCTTTGGAAAAAGATATAAGTAGAATAAATTCCTAGAGAAGATGTACATTTTAAATAGCAATAGATACCATTCAAAAAGCATTGATAACATCATCTTTTTAGAGTTTTTATTTGCTCAAGTGATCTTTTTATTTTCCCCATGTCAGTTTTACACTCTAACGATTACTTAATAGTTCTAGAAAATTGAGTTTTATTGAGGCTAAAGCATGCCCACATTTAAATAACTTCTTAAAAATATATATTTCATATAAATTTTTACTTTCAAGGTCAGAAAAATAATTGTTAAATTTCTCATCTTTTTGCCTTTTAAAAATTCCTTGAAAACTGTCTAGTAGCTTCTGTTCATTCTTTTACTTATTTTTATTGTTATTATATCAGTGTATGTTATTTGCATTTTTCTAGGAAATTATCCATCTATTTTGAATTTATTGCTATATGTATCCACATATTTCATGTAACTACAACTATTTTAGTATTTTCATTATGAATGATTATATTTCTTTTCTCTGCTTCTGGCGTGTTTATGTTTTATCAATGTTGTTATTTTTTAAATTTTAAACTTTTAATTAGTACTGAAATGATGAAAAGTTTAAGTCTCTTTAATGAATTAGCTTGACATTAGTTATTCTTTTAATCATGACTCATCAGCAGAATGCACATTCTCCAGATAATTGTATAGCTTTTTAAAAATAGTCAGATTTTGGGCGGCACCTGTGGTTCAGTCGGTAAGGCGCCAGCCCCATATGCCGAGGGTGGTGGGTTCAAGCCCGGCCCTGGCTGAACTGCAACCAAAACATAGCTGGGTGTTGTGGCGGGCGCCTGTAGTCCCAGCTACTCCAGAGGCTGAGGCAAGAGAATCGCTTAGGCCCAGGAATTGGAGGTTGCTGTGAGCTGTGTGATGCCATGGCACTCTACTGAGGGCCATAAAGTGAGACTCTGTCTCTACAAAAAAAAAAAAAAATTAATAATAGTAATAAAAAAATAAAAATAGTCAGATTTTACTCCAATGTATTTTTACCTCTGGTGATATTCTCAAGATATTCACTGAACATTTTTTCCTTAAAAATAATTTAAACTCTGTTAGCTATCTAGGTAGACATGTACAGAGTGGATGATGGATGCAGTTAGGCTTTTTTGGACTGGTCTGGGGAAGGCTGACCTGGTCTATGATGGGAATGATGCTTAATAAGACCTTATAGGTGGGCTGCTTTCAAGACCTTGAAGATGGGGTGTTTTGAAAATGGAGTTAATTGACATTCTGGGAGACTTCCACGAAGTAGCTGATACTCCTGTAAGCTGTGTATAAAACTCAGAGACTGCATGTTCTACAGTGCCTACAGTCACTATGATGGGGCACATCTTGCTCTGTAGGTCATTAATACATTTCTTTTTCTTGCTAAAATTTTGCTTGCTCTCTTCTATTATTTTGGCAAATACCTTAGACCAATACACTGCTCTAGCAACTCAACACTCCAAAGTTCTTTTATCAATTGAATTACCATAATTGTTTGTTCTTTCTCACTAGAAAGTAAACCACCACAAGGCCAGAGTTTTTCTCTCTCTTATTCAAAGTTTTTTCCCAAGTCCTGACAGAGTGAGTGTCTGGAACATAATGGGTACTTTATGAAGTGAATAAATAGTTTCATTCATTTTAACTAGTTTCTGCCTTATTAAATTTTAGCCAAATGCTAAATTTGTGTTGGTTATTGCTTACTAAACAGGTCTTTTATTCTCATAGGCTATTAAAATTATTGAAGGCATTTAAATTTTTTCTTTCTTCAGAAATAGACTTAGTGCTATCCCTTATATTAATGTTTTCCTATGATATATTTATATTTCATTAGTTTCTAGATAATTTGGCATTTCATTTCTTACATTCTCTTTAGTAATATCTCTAATTTCTATAACATACTTTAAATTTGTTTCTCTTCTCTGATAAAATGGTTGTTTAAGAAAATATTTTCAAATTTTTTCTTTTTTTTATTGTTTGGGATTCATTGAAAGTACAAATAATTAAGTTACACTGCTTACATTTGTTAGGTAAAGTCACTCTTATACTTGTGTTCTGCCTCCAAGAGGTGTTCCACATGCCATAACCCCCATTTTCCTCTCTCCTCTCCTTTCTCCAGCCCATCTTTCCCCCACTGAGTTGATTTGTGTTTTCTCTTAGATGGGTATATATCAGAATGTCTACTGGCTTCATATTAGAATTGAGTATATTGGTTTCTTGCTTCTCCATTCTTGTGATACTTTACTAAGAAGAATGTGTTCCACCTCTATCCAGGTTAATACAAAAGATACAAAGTCTCCATCTTTTTTAATGGCTGAATAATATTAATCGGCATACATATACCACAGGTTGTTAATCTCTTCCTGGGTTACATATATATATTTAATAGGTTATTTAAATATTGATTTGCTTAGAATAAATGAAATCAATTTTCTAGAAATCTAAGGCACTATGAAGAATGTGAAACTGACAAGGGGAAAATGAAAAGATCACTTGGGCAAATAAAGACTTTGTTTATTACAATTGTCTAAGTGTTTTCATGGTGTTCATGGTTCATTTTTTGCTTTCTTTATTTGTGCTTACTGTGTTGGGTATCTTCTAAAAATAGAATTATAATATTTGTTTGAGTTTATATGTTTCAAGTGTCCCAGAATATTTCCCCTGCCTGTGAGAAAATGAGATGTTAATAATCTACTGTATAGATTTGCCATCATAGTCGCTCAAATTATCAACCATGTTGGTATGAAATAAACTGTAGTTGTAGGAAAAAGTCTTTGGTGGGTTAAAACCCTGAGAAGCTAGTTGTTATGAGGAAAATAGAAGTTATATAGATACTAGTGTCAGATGATGTCTTTCGACTGTATCTTTCAAGGTGCACCAAGAAAGAAGAAATTAAATCAGAAGGATTCTATGACATAGTTAAAGGTGTGCCTTGCCTCCTATCATCCAAAGTTCAAATCCAGGGCCTGCCTACTACTGTTGTGAACTTAAAATGTGAACACTTGTATGTTTTCACATTAACATCAATGCCTTATTTATGAAGGAGAATGAGTATGGGGATATTTGTATTGTCATATATTAGAATAAGAAGCTTTCTCAGGTTGGTCTTGAACTCCTGTCTCAACAGCAACAATGAAAAAAAATAAAAAGCTTGAACAGCTTTTAACTTTTTTTGACAGTCAAGGCATCCCATCCTCCTACCTTATCTAAACAAGTTAGTTTTCTCAAACACAAAAAACAAAAGCTTTTCTATTGCTTTGCCAAATGCATTTCATCTCAAGAGAATTTCAGATATTCACAAAAATCCAATCCCATCATTGCCATTGTTTCTCATCTTGTAATAAAATTCCCAATGTATGGCAGAAGATCCCAACATAAAACAGAAAGGTATAAGGTCAACTCAAAATGTTTGAGACTACCTGTGTCATTATTTCACTTCAGTCCATTGTTTCACTTCTAAGAAACACAGTCAACAGGGTCCTTTGTGATTCACCTGTGCAAGTTTCAACTTGCTCAGTTTTTCAGTGTTGCTGGTAGGGCTTCATTTGTTTTGATCTAAACAGATTTTATGTTTCTTGATTTTGTGTATCTCAAAACTTTTGTAATGACTCATGTATGAAAAATGTATGGAATTTATCAGTACTTATCAATAGGCAAGCCTGTGTTGGAATGAATCTTCGAAGTAATAGAAAAAGCTACATATATTGACAGGATGTTATATATTGGCTGCTGTACAAGAGAGTGGTAAATAATTGGCTAGCTTGACTAATTAAAATATGAACTCAAAAGTGGTCTAGAATCAATGAGATATCCTGGGTTAAGCTATAGAATGAACTTCAAAGGATCAGAAATATAGGGATGTTTGAAGAAGCTTATTACATTCAATTTGATCAAGCACTCCTATCTATACTTGGCGAGGACAGAGAAAATACACCCTATCAAGTCATTAAAAATTTAATTGTTGAATGAATGAGTGGGGATTTGTATTTGGAAAACCATGGAAGAGATTTGCAATTTAGGAAACCTATTACTACTGTGCAAATAGTCAAATGGGGTTCAGTTCCATGATCTCAGTGAAAATAATGCAAGTGGCAGAAAACTGGTGGCAATTACTAACCACAGAGAAAGAAGGCATAATAACCTCAGTAAGACAGAATGGCAAGCAAAGTGGATTAACCTGTGGTAAGGGATCTGTGGTAAGATTTTTAACAGCTACATTATGTAGTGAACATAAGCAATTTTAAAAATATCAGTAATAATCAGGCAAAACCAATCCATGACCATGATTAAGCAATACAAAAATAAGATCAGGCCAAAATAATATGTGAACATGAATAATTGCATGTATAGTAGTATAGTATTCAATCAGAAAGACATCAAACTTTTCCCTCTTTTGACTAACATCACTGACTACTTTTTCCCCCCAATTAAATTGCTTATTCCACTTTGGTTCCTCCAACTTTCAAGACATAAATTATAAGGGTAAGTAGCCACATCAATTGTCCATTCTCCAACTCATTCTTACTAAGATGCTCCACGTATCCTCTGACATATTCTTCTTTGCTTCAATAAGGTAATAAAAAAATGTGTTCTTTATGGGTTCTGGTGCCAAGACTTTATGAAGAAGAGTTTCCAACAAGATAGAGCTGGAATACTTACACAGCCCACAAGGCCCCTCAACCAGACAATTGTGCACAACTGGTACGACTTTGCTTTGTGCTGCTATAATAGAACACCGCGGATTTGGGTAATTTATGAAGAATAGAAATGTTATTTCTCACAATTCCAAGGGTAGGAAGTAAAATATCAAGGTGCTGGCATTTGGAGAGGACTTCTTGCTGTGACACCACATGGTGGAAGGCCAGAAGGCAAGAGAGAGTAAGAGGGCAAGAGGGCACTGAAGTCACTTTTATAACAAACCTACTTTCATGATAACAAATCCACTCCCATAAAAACATTAATCCATTACTGAAAGCTAACCTTTCATGACCTAATCACCTCCCAGTAGTCCCTTATCCCAACACAGTTGCATAAGGGATTAAGTTTCCAACATGTGAACTTTGAGGCGCGTACATTGGTACAACATGTACAAATTTTACTGCATTAGTATATCTCAAAGTACATTAGGTAGAACAGCTTTTTAAATGGCTTATTTTCCAGCTAAAATTAGATTGGACATTAATCCTGTCTTGCATATGGCAAAAGAGTAAGTCCCCAGAATTAATAATATTCTTGAGATTATGTTTAGGGATAGCCTATGATGCTGATCTTTTCACGGTCCTTTCTTTTTTTTTTTTTTGTATGAAAGGTTTTTATTGACGAGGTAGGGATGCTGCAGAGCAGCACCAAAGAGGAGAGAAAAGAAGAGGGGGGGAGAAAAGAGAGAGAGAGGGAGGGAGAAGAAGACAGAGAGAAGGAGAGAGCTTCACGGTCCTTTCACTGGTTTATTGGTGGTTTAAAACTAGAAATTGCAGTGCTGGTATGTTAATAAAGGATAAGCTAGCATACTGCTTCATTATATGAATTTCATCATTTGGCTGCCCAATATCAAGAGATCTTAGAATGAAAAATATATTTAAGGAAATAAACCTTAAAATAAAATTATTTCCTTACAAATAAAGCAGTTTAATAGATCTAGGGAAACAATATAAACAACAAAATTATTTCTACAGGAACACTTGCTTAAATTATATGTAAAATGGCCGGTAGAAAATTAATTGCCGCATCCTAAAAAAGCAATAGAAGCTTTTTCCTTGGGGAATGTGAATACATTCCAAACAGGACTGTACTGCTTAATGTCAAGTGATTCTCTTAAAACAACAAGGATAAATGGCTTTCTAGTGGACATAAATTAGAACTATAATAGTATCATTCTTTGTACCACAGTAGTGAGTCATAAGATTACTTCAGGTGATATAGATTTAAAGTGCCCTTCAAACTCTCCGCTCAAAAAAAAGAAAAGAAAAATAAAAAAAAAGAAAAAGTGAAATTTTGTCTCTTGGTTTTCTTACTAGTGAGTATATGTTACTTCTCTGTGACACTACTCCAAAAATATTAACAGGGAGAAAACTATAGAAATTTGGTAGTGAAGTCAAAAGCCCTTCTTACATTCTCCTTGTACACATACATGATAACCCTTCTATTCATGAATCATTAGTACATCAATTACACCCAAAACAAAAATAGTTATGAATATTAATGATTGAATATTTCATAAACAAGGGAACTATAATTCTTATTAGATTTAACACACTTGTGGATTGTTCAAGAAGTTTCTTGGGTTCATAAATTATGAACAGGTTTGTGACATTTTACTTGCTAAACTTTGTGTTGTGTGGGTACCAACACAAACTCAACTGTGTCTTCAGTAATTCATACAGCCACCCACTTTTGCTAAATAGTAGACTTTGGTTCTTCCTTCCTTACTTTGCACTTAGATTCACACAATCAATATTTGCCTTCCAATGCAAGAATCAACAGTAGTCCTGGACGGATGTGCCTCTAGGGTTTACTGAAGCTCCCTTTTATTCTATTAAATTTGCAGTCAAGAACACTTGTGTTACTGTAGTGACATATGCCACTAGTTGTAAATTTGAAAAATTAAAAGTTTTAGTTTAAAACTTTCAAAGATTTAATTCTTAAGCAGATGATTAAATGGATGATCCTTACAACATTGTCCCAATTTGACCCCAAACAAATTTATCTTTAGCTATAGCTATGAAATGATGAGACTATTATACAGAAGAAGAAATGCAAATAATCTTACTGTACATAAGTTCTTATGCATAATAAGTCTGGTAAAATTATTAAAACATAAATATTAAAATATAAAATTTATGGTGCAAGGACAATGGCAAAAATTACATTTATTCCATTTTTTAGAAAGAATTAAAAAATTATGCCTGTTCATTAGTCTGTTCCGGTAATGAATAATAACATTATAATTTATTTAATTTCCTGCAAAACTTTAACTTTTGCAAATGTCAATGGTATTTTCAACATTACTTTTATTTGCACATGTATGTTCAATAGATAGTATAACTAGAGAAATCTAACTTTGCTCATAGTTGTTTGAAAAATTTGTTTTATAAGTTTCACCTCTCAATGGTTTCTTTCACATGCTGCAACAGGTATGCAAATAATTTAAAAAGGTCTTAAGCATGGCCACAAGTTTGGAGTATTTCATACAAATTTCACTTGATAATATATGTCTGAAATTGTGATATTCTTATGTATTTGTTTTTGCAGGCCGAGTTTAACAGTTTTCAAGCATTATCACAATTATAAATTTTCTTCTAAAATATCATAACTGGAAAAATTATTATAAATATCTAGTATATTTAGTTTAAAATTTTCAAAGATTTTATCCGGCAAAAATAAGTTAAAATGGCTTAATGATATTAAACTTAGACATTTATTTGATTGCTGCTTTAGAGCACATGAAAATTGGCTATTACTGGAGAATATCTATCTATCTATCTATCTCTTTCTCTCTTGGTAGGTAGATGGATAGATTAATATGTATTTAATTACAAATCAATTGCCTTTTACTGGAGATAACTATCTATCAGTAGATAGGTACATGATGAATATGTGTATAAACATACACACGACACATACACACGGACACATACACACGGACACATACACACGACCCATACACACGGACACATACACACGACACATACATACAAACATCCCATTCTCTTTCTCACTCTATTTTCCTCTCTCTCTCTCACACACACACACACACACACACACACACACAAACACACACATCAAATTCCTTCTTCTTTCCTTTCATTACCTAATTTGGAATAGACCCCTACTTGCTTGTGTGCTCTCCCATGTCACTAAAATTAATTTACATCTAAAACTCCTCTCTTTACAGAGATATCTCATGATTCCTCAATGTTTTCCATGGCTACAGTAAAATAATAAATTTAATTTTGATTGATTACATCTGTATTCTTATTGGTCTTTGGTCCTGGGAATTATTAGTGCCAATTATTAATTGAACAAAAGTTTCCCAAAAATATAACAAATGGATATTCTGACAAGGTATTGCTTAATCAAATTTAGTTAGCAGAAACTCAAATCAACCTCTTATTCCCTTAACCTAAGCCAATTTACAAAGATAAACTCAAGTGGAGATGGGTCTTTTTGAAGTAGAACCCTGAAATTAGGTCGTAATTGTATATAACAGATCTTTTCTAGACCAACATGTACCTATTTACCTGGGAGTCTGTTCAGTAGAAAAAATAAATATATATCATTGTTATACATGACACTTTCTTTATGGAGAAGGCAAAGATTTTTTACCCTCTTGGGAAAGACATTTCATGCAAAAATATTTCAAGCCCTGCTCTCAGGGCTTTTGCCAGAGGTCTTATCTACTCCCATGACTTCCCATTGAAGCATAATTTCTGGTAAAGGGAAGATTGTTTGACAAAGGGAGTACAGACAGGGTGTCATACTCACAGAATCATTTTACCATGCGCTCCATATTCCAAAAGCAGCTGGTCTGACAGAATTATGTTATGACCCACAGAATGCTCAATTTCAATGCCAGCTGGTATACAATTTCCTACAAGATTGGAGTGCTTTCCTAAATAATTCAGTTTAATAACATAGCCAGTAGTCAATATATGGTGCTGTGTTTTCCATAGCCAGAAATATAGATCCACGCACCAGGAGATTTAAGGTAGACATAAACTTGCTTACTACTATATCAGAGAATCCATTAGCTTCCACAGGTTTGAAGGTTCTGTTATGTGAGGGAGAAGTGCTTCCACCATGAAATATGACCGTGAAATATTCACTTGGAAGCTCACTGACCATTAGAGATTCCTCATGCCACTGAGCTAATGAACAAGGAACAGGCTCATTAAGTTGGGTGGCTAGTTGGTCCAAATCTAAGCAGAAAATGAATTACTCTGCTCTACATTGGTAGTAAGATGACCAGAGCTAAAACCCAGAGATTCAGTAGAGCCCTTCTTAGAATCTTCTGACCAGTATCCTTTAATAGAAAATAGCAGAAAAACACGGAAACTACATTAAAATGATGCTAAGAAGGACTCAGATGTTACAGCAATTTCAGTTATTTAGCCATATAAAAAATCAGGTTTTTCCTAGGTGTTTGTAGAGGGTAAAGGAAACAGAGTGTGTGGTAAAAAAAAAAAAGCTATGAATATCAATTTAAACCTTATAATCAGCTACAGTAGCTATGTTTTATGTCACTTCACTTCTCCTCCTTCTTATTTACTATTTTATAAGAAAAATACCAGTAGTGAATAACATTTTATTTTTCAGTTAAAAATATGATCCAATTGCCAATACCCCACTAGCTGTGGTAGCTAATGAGATGTATATTCTCAGTGCTGAGTATACAAAAAAATCTATAACCAAAGAACAAGAATATTTTCTTTTTTAAATACATAATATCTACATATTTTAGGATACATGATTATTCTGATACACTTATACAGTGTGTAAAGACCAATTTAGGGTAATTGGGATATGCATTGCCTTAAATGATTCATCTTTTCATTATGCTAGGGACATTCAAATTATTCTCTTCTAGCAATCTGGAAATGTAGAATGGATTATTGTTAACTATAGCAAGACTGTTACGAAAGACAAAATACTAAGACAGAAAATGATATCGTGTGCTGTGAATGCCGTTCTCTACTTTCTGCATCCTGTTCTACGACTGAGAGGATGACTCTTACTGCCCACATCAATGGATTGATTATTTTCCCATTAATGACAAGGATTGATTACTTTCCAGTTAATGACACGGTTTCAATGAAAAGAGAAACTGACAGGAGATCCCCCAGAATGGGAAGAGAGTTAGAGGTGGTTAGTTCCCCAAGCCTTCCTGACATATCTCCATATGGACTACGTTAATCCTAAAAAATGAGAGTTCTTAGGAGGTGGTTCTCTCTTACACAGAAACATTTCTCTCTCTCTTTCCTAACCCTAAGGATAGAGAATAAGAGGTGGAAATAACTCCCTGTTTCTATTGTACCTAAGCACTGTATTATTCCATACTCCTTTTCTTAACCTCTGCCCCACACTTTCATTATTAGTACTTCAACTCTGCTCAAATTATCCAGCTTTAGAATATTTGAGAGTACCACTTCTTTTCTACCAGAGTTCTGATACACTGACTTCTTCAAACCAGTTTCACTATATTTTCCCACCTATTTGATGTGTACTATTTTTTCAATTCTTATATTGGTTTCTTTCCCACTCTGAAAATTAAGATTAAATGTATATGTTATTTTAACTCTCCTAAATAAGTAATTTTGTTTGCATGCCACAAACTCAGTCATATTTTTTAATTATTTTCTTTCCTTCTTTCCTTCATCATTCCAAAATTTCTGAGATTTTCAAATATAGTTTAAATTTTTTTTGTCCTAGACTTTCATTTGATTTTGCATGAGAAAATCACTGTTTCAAGAATATTCCACTCTTTTTTTTAAGTTCACATCCGTGTATTCAACAGATATTTATTAAGCATGTATTCCATGTAGGACACTGTTTTAGATATTATGAATATAATGCAATAGTAAACAAAACATACAAAGAACCTACACCTATTAGGCTTATATTCTAATATATATAGAGAGAGACCATATACAACAAACACAGATAAATATAACATTTAATCTAATATTTTTTTCTATTTTGATTAAACTCCATTTTGAAGTATATTGAGCATATATTATACATTTGTAAAAATGCATACAATATACAGCAAAAAGGGTAAACTTGAGTGTAAACTATAGTCTTTAGTTAATAATGCATCAATATTGGTTTATTTACTGTAACAACTGTACCACACTAATGAAATATGTTAATTATAGGACACATTTGGGGAGAATAAGAGGAGGAAATGAGGGAACTCTGTATTTTTCCATTTTTTGAAGCCTAAAACTGTTTTGTTTTAAGTTTCTTAATTAAATAAAAATATATTGGCACTATCTTCTTTATCTTATTAGATTTTTACTGTTACAATAATCTATGTACTTGTTAAAAATTTTATCCAGTAATAAATAACAAAATAGCGGTTTTGGTCGGGTGCAATGGTTTATGCCTATAATCTTAGCATTTCGATAGACCAAGGTGGGAAGATTGCTTGAACTCAGGAGTATGAGATCAGCCTAAGTAATAGGTAGACCCTGTCACTACAATGTGTAAAAAAATCAACCAAGGATAGTTTTCATTACTGGGGAGGCTGAAGCAGGAGAATCACTTAAGCATGGGCGTTTGGGGGTACAGTGAGCTACAGTTGCACCACTGTCCTCCAGTCTGGGTAACAAGGCGAGACCCTGTTTCAAAAGCAAACAAACAAGCCCCCCACCACAAAAAATAATAGTCTTAAAATAGAAATTTATTCCTCTCTTATAAGGAAAAAACATTCTGAAGTTAGTAGCTCGTATGACAAAATGGGCTTTTTTGATCTCTGGGAACCTAGACTTCCTCCCCTTCATCATCCTAGGATGTGGTTTCCATTTTCAAGGTGATCTATTTTCAAATTGATTCCTGGTGTTCAACTATATACACATTCCATTCTGTGAAATGAAAGAGGAAGAACAAACAATAACTAAATGTCCTTATTTCACCTGTATCAACCCTCTCTGGGCAGTCTGCACAGATGTCCTAGTGAACACCTGTATTTATATCTCTTTGGCAACTACTCAGTCACATGATCACAGATCATTAAGAAAAGCTGGAAAACATTTTTTTTTTTTTAAAGCAGGGCATGTGGTCACCCAAAATAAAATTGTAAATACTTATGGAATTCTTTGTATATGGAATCTGAAAATGTAACAATGATTAGATAAATGGGATGAATCTGTTTCAACTTTGAGTGTACCTACCCTCTAGGGAATAAAAATTTAAATATTATGTGTATATACACACAATATAAGTATATAATAATAATAGTTACTATTAAGTGCAATAGAGAATATAATGCATTAGAAATTGACTAAAGGAAAGGACCTTCTGAAGAAAGTACATTGAGGTAGGCTTGAATACTGAGAAGGTGATGTTTCCAAGCTCAAAGGTGAGTGCAAAGAAACTGAGTTGGGCCAGCAGAAGGGAAATAAAGACCATACTGGCTGGACGAGGGAGGTGCCACCACAGTGGTACATGACAGCCAGGCTTGTTAAGAGTAGACTGGGCATCTTGCTGAGGATGATGTCCATTGGAATGTTCTCAGGGGAGACATGCTTGGATTTAATTTATTCTTTGTAAAGCTTGTTCTGAATACTCTGTGTTCATGAGAGAACAGCAAAAATGAAGGAACAAAAGCCCATTAGGCTCTAGCTGAAATACTCCTGGCAAGATATAAGGACTTGGATTAGCGATGCACAAATAAGTATTATAAGTATTATAAGTTGTTATAATACTTAAGAGTATCAACTCAAGGACTTTTTTCAGAGACAATAGTGGTACATGTATTAAATTATTACATTATATCCTTTTTGCCTTTTTTTAAATCATTTTTCTCCTTCCCTTCTAAATGTAATACTATTACAGTTGAACCTCTGTACGTTGACACCCAAGGGACTATAACAAAGAAGTTAACATACTGAGGTGGTCAACACAAGGAACTGGGTCTGCTGTACTGATATGTACATGTGGTACTTGTCTGGTCTATGAATATTAGGTTAACTTGAGGAGATGGTCAATGTAGGGAGGTGGTCAACTATGGAGGCTTTATTGGTTTCCTTTAATATAAAAAAAACAGTGAGAATGTTATCATTTGCTTCATTGTTTCAAGAACTCAAACATGTTACCAAGGACCTAGCATCCTTCTTAAAGATTGTAAGACTATGAAATATTTTGGACATAGAGTAAACCTCAAGGAGGAATATAGTCCATCCACAAGAACCCTCTGCCTGTCATAAAATTTCAAAATCATAGTTGAAGTCTTTTTTCTATATACTTTAATCCCATTATCCAAATGTCAGTTAAGTAAAACTATTATGCATTTCAGATAATCATGTATAACATACATTCTACTTTTCCTAATTACATATATGTCTAAAAAAGATACTGTATGTATATACATATTTATAATGCTTATGGATATTTATATGTGTTTATGTAGATATTATCACAATGAATAGATTTTTATTTTAGCCAATATTAATTTTGTGTAATTCATCCATGAAAATAAAGAAAGTATAGCTTTGTGTACCTCTCTGACAGCCATTAGTACACTGATAAATGTTTAACCACCACTTCTCTAACTGTACATATTTATTGTAAATATTATTGATATTAAGGAGGGGTAGCACATAATTTATCAACAATAATAAAAAGAAAAGTACACTTCATTGAAAATTTTGAATAATCAGTTGATTCTTATACAATGTTGTTGTTAATTCTGGTCAAACTCTCATATCCATAGTCTAAAAGAGGAAATATTTTACTTCCACTCTTTTATAATTTGTTGTCTGGGTCTGAAAATTTAAATTGAGATAAGGTGAATCAAAAGAAAAAATAAAAAGCATTCAAAATTATTTAATACAAGTTTCATGTGGCACAGAACAATTCATGAGGAAATTAAGACCCAGCAACACACGGTTGGATACTTTACATATTGAATTGGACAAGGAAAAAGTAAACTGTGCAATGTGATAAGGCAAAGGGGCTTATGCTGGTGTGGTTAATTGGGTTGAGAAGTATTTAGGAAGATTAGGATTAGCTTTGCACAGATTTTTCTGTCCTCAACCTCTCCATTCTTTATGATAAGAATGTTACTTTTCTTCTATTATTGGGAGGCCATCATGCATGTGGGAATTTTATATCTTGCTTTTATAAAAAAGAGGGAAGATCAAAATGTTTTTTCTTGCATCTGCTGTTTTCAAATGTCTTTAACTCAAAATAGACAATATTCCAGAGTGGTATATTTGGAATAGTGTGTTCCTCACTCCTCCAATAGCTAGCCTGTGATTATGCCAGATGAACAAGTGTAGTTTTCACATGAAAGTTGGTTAATATTTTCTCTACATTAACAAGTAAGATAAAAGTAAAATTACGAAGCCATATGTTAGAACTTCACTTGTTTATTAACCACGTGTGTGATTTCTTTCCTAAAACAGATTATAATTGTTGAAAACAGTTCCTCTCAATTCTTTGTGCCATTTACACCGTGGTGGGTACATATTATATGGTTTTGAGGCGTTTTTTTTGTTTTGTTTTTGTTTTGCTGTTTTTGGCCGGGGCTGGGTTTGAACCCGCCACCTCCGGCATATGGGGCCAGTGCCCTACTCCTTTGAGCCACAGGTGCCGCCCATGGTTTTGAGTTTAATATATTTTATTAAAACATACTTCAGACCTGATTTGTAGCATTTTCCAGTTTCAAGCCACTAAGCTAGCATTTACAACAACCAGGCTGTGAAGGCCTTGCAGAGCCCAGAAATGAGTTTTCTCCAAATGTGGCTTGGATATGGCCATGGATGAAAAGGTATAAGAAGAACATCCCAGGAAATGGAACTAATTACATCTAGATTAGCCGATCAAGATACATACTCAAGCTAGGCATGGTGGCTCACACCTGCAGTCCTAGCACTCCGGGAGACTGAGGCAGGATGATCACTTGAACTCAAGAGTACAAGACCAGCCTGAGCAAGAGCAAGATCCTACCTCTCTACTAAAATTAGAAAAATTACCTGTGGGAGGTTGTGTGCCACCTACTTAGGAGGCTGAAGCAATTGCTTGAACCCAGGAGTTTGAGGTTGCTGTGAGCTATGCTTATGCCACACCCTTCTAGGTGCTGTTTGGGTACAGAGTGAGACTTTGTCTCAAAACAGACAAACAAACAAACAAATACACAGACAAACAAAAAGATGCATCTATCTATCTATCTATCTATAGATATATATTTACTCATCTTGACGAGAAAGTCTCTGCTCTTCCATGAGATCTGGAACTTGCTATGGATCATGGCTATGACATATTTTATTTTTCCAATTTATAAATGGGGTTTTATTAAGATAACTAAAACAAAATGCATATGTTATATATACTGCAAGGAAATAAAATTCACACATTACTCAATCATTCTGAACTTTAAGGTAGATGCAAGAAATGAAGTAGGTTGATTCTGAATTGTTTTATATAAAGAGTAAAAGAGTTTGAATTTTTTTAAAAAATGATATGGCTGCATTGGAATATTTGGAAAAAATAAACAGATTGAACTATGGAAGTCACTTTTGTTGGAATCCAATAAACTTGTTCTACTTTCCTTTGGTAATTAAAAACTTCTTCACACAGAAAAAAATATATATATATATACACACGTGTGTGTGTGTGTATGTGTGCACACATGCCATTTGTGTGTGCACCCACACTATACTCCCCACTTCTCCTACATCTGTGTGTGTCTATGTGCACATATGCATAGCAACGTGATCAAATTCTATTGAAAGGGATGAGAGGTAATTTCTGTAGGTTTTAATATTTCTAATGTGCTTTCGAGGGGGAAGATAAATAAGTCTTTCTCCTATTTGGGACATTTGTAAGAGAGAAGCCATCATGGAGTATGTGGGTAAGGACAACATTCTAGGCTTGGTTTAACATGCACGCATGAGACGCAGTAGCTAGGAGAGGCGGCTCCCGCCCAGGTATATATCCCAATAGTCCTGCAGTGTCACACAAGGAATGATGACAGGGAATGCCTGGGGGCAGCTGGTCATTAAAAACTGTCTTTAACTTGTCATCTAAGCCAGATTTTGAGCTACACCGATATTACCTCCAGGAAACCAGCAATACTTGTCATATAGAACATGGCGGAGAGGCAAGGAAAACATTTTTAAAAGTTTCCCTCCAATCCATTCTGTTACATCTTTCTCTGAAATTGCTCTTTTCTGGGCTGTGCCAAGTCAATTTCCACACATATATTAATTCAAAGCAGTCTGATATCTCAAAGAGATTTGTCAAATAGTGAGATGCTGCCTGAGTTCTCAGAATTCGGGGTTATTTTTCCTTTTGCTTCTAGATTCTCTTTAGGATTGATTTTGAGGGAAGGAGTCGGCAGCCTGTGGTAGCTTGGCAGTGTCTTCACTGGAAGCCCAACACAGAGAATCCAGAGGTCTACATATTTTATTTACCTTTTAAAAACAAGGCAGTTACTTAAGAAGCTGAAAAAAACAAAGAGCCTGCCATGTTTACACTTCAGCTTGAGTTGCTTTGATTACTAGCTCTTGAGAGGTATTCCAAATAATCTAACTTGAAGAGTTAACTAATTATCTATTTGGTCAATTAAACCTAATTGCTGTGAGTCTATTTAGACATGTGAATAGCATAAATCTACATGACAAGTAGGACTTCGGACAATACATTATTAAGTGAGTCATAAAAAGACACAAAAGATTGAGAAAATTGAATGAAAGCTCATTCACATGCTTTCATCTGCCTTTTACTGCACTTAATTGAAAAACCATTAGTTGTACAAGTTATAGACTTCCTGGTTAGTGCTATCAGGTTTGTAAAAGACTAATCCCTGCTCAAAATCACCTCAAATATTAATGTTTGCTTGAAATTATTTAAAGTCTGTAAAACTCAAAATACTTCATTTCATGCCTCTGTTTCCTATTTAATATAAATAAAATGTTTAAGTCTAATGTTGAAATGTAATATTTAATTCATTCTCAATGATATAAGGTTTTTCAGATTTTATATCATTTGATTTTTTTATTTTATGAATCAAGAAAGTAATTTATTATTTCCAATTTATTATGGTATCTTATAAAGGTTCAGAAAGTAAGTTTCACTTAAATTAATAATGTGTTCTAATTAAATGTATTTAAGTATTTCTGATGCCTTCGGATTTATTGCACTTGCTCATAAGTGGTTCTTTTAATACATATGAAAGCTACTAGGCTTCTTCTATCATGAGTCTATGACAGAAATAAGACTCAATCATCTTGTGAATGAATTTTAAATTTGGCTATCTTTCTGCTCAATTGAGATCAGCAGGTTTTTGAACGTGATTGGGTCAGGATATTTTATTAGAAGTCTCTGAACTCATGTACATGCTTACAACAATTTATCATTTCCCTTTCCATTTGAAGAAACTTTTATTGACTGAGAGTTAATTTACTGTACAGAGTTTGATTTGATAGGGCCTGAACCTTTTGTTCAGCAGGTAGTTAACAAAACCGTTTTATTCATATTTCCTTTTCGTTTCACATTCATGCTCAATTTTATTGAAATGAATAATTAATTAAGTAAACTATTCAGCTGCTTGAAATATAAAGGAAAAATACCATAATATCTGTTTGTACTTAGCAGTTAAAATATTGCACAGAAAAAGAACAAGACAGATTCCAGATAAATTTAAGTGCATAAATAAATGAATATCCTTCAATATGTTTAAAACATAGAGAAAGTATCTTTTTGATTTTAGGATGCTAAAAATAATGATGAGGAAGTAAAATAAGTAGTTCAATTTTTTAATTGCAATTTTCAGTTATTATGGTTTTTGTTATATTTTTTTCTCTGTTTAACATCTACAGTAAATCTTTTAACAGTTGCCAAGTCTTGCATATGTCAGGCTTAATTTCAAGAGAACTCTAAAGTCATCAGCTGAATTTATCAAGAAATTATAATCATTCTGATAAAGACATCTAAATGATTATTTAAATAGAAAAATAATTTGTTTCATTCCTTTGAATCTATTATTTTCTGCACGATGACTAGGCTCACTCTTTTATTCAGTCATTAAATATGAAGGTCAATTATGCACAGGAAGCTGGTAAAGTGCTGGGAATTCAAAGATGAATATAAAATGATCAGCGCTCTTAAGGTCTGTCCAAGGGAGACCTTAATTCCAGTTGAAAGGAAACAGCACATTCAACCTCCGCCTCTACTTCTTTCAAAGAGTTTTGGTGCATTTGATATCCTTTGAATGAATTTCTTTTTTGTCTCATGTTCAGTTTATGATTTTTTTACATATTTCCAAATTTTTCCAATCTTGTTTTTTGGTTTTGTAGGCTATTTCCTTTAATTCTTATATAGGTGTTATTGTCTATGTCTCTCCCCTGAAATAACTAAGAACTTTCTTGTTTTAGTTTTCCAAATATGCATATTTTTTACATTCAAACTTAGTGAAAGAGAAAAATAATAGACAAGTGCTGATCAAATTTTTTTGCAATTTGTTGGATACTAATAGGTTTATAATTAACAGTAGATCATAAAATACTTTCTTAGCACTCAAATAGGAGGCAATATACCTCCTTAAAGTATAAGTGGAATATGAAATCCTAAAGGCAATATTTATTCATTTGAATGTTACTAATTTATCATGCTCAAGACAAAATGCATTAATTTTTCCCCAAATTTTAGCTTTTTTATTGTTTTACTGTCATATTAGAAAAACAATAAAATTTACTGAATGCCTTTAGTTTTACTTAGCTTACAGATATAAAATTCTGATTTAATTGTCTCTTTTAAGGAGATTTTGTGGTGAATTTCCATCTTAACAGATTTTTTAAAATGACACAGAGAACTATATTAGATACACTTCTTTATGTAGGAAATGTCTGCATGGAGGATCAAAATACTTTTGGTCGTGGGGAGGGTTTAAGCAGCTCTATTTTTAGTTACTGTACATTCTAGGCACAAAGAAATGATAACTGACTTGATATACAGTGCAATTAGAAATTTTAGTTGGATGGGGTTTAGGTAAACCCTAGCAACCATGTTATACTTATTCATAAACAAAAAACCTGTCTCAAGAAAATACTACTTAAAGCTCAATAATATTTGCTCTATTCACACAGCAGAGTGTGAAGAGTCAGGGATACTAAGTTCCAACCTCACCTCTGCTCCTAATTACCTGTGTAATCTCTATTTAATTTACTGTTCTAAAAATCAATGTCTTTGTTCTGCAACAAATATATGATATTATATCTATATCCTATGTTCATTTAAAACATTAAAGTTTTGTAGCATAAGGCCATCACCCAGTAAATATTTCACAAATATTTGCTGTTGCTTTCCTTCAGGCACACTATTTTGCAAGAGAGGAATTATATGCTTTCTTTTTTATAGGTTTTTGTTTTTGTTGTTGTTGTTGTTGCATTTTTTGGTCAGGGCCAGGTTTGAACACGCCACCTCTGGTATATGGGGCCGATGCTCTACTCCTTGAGCCACAGTCACCGCTCTTTTTTATAGTTTTGTGAAATTAAATCAAAGAATGAAAAATATTCACACTACATTAAAAAAAAATCTATCATTGTGTAAAAATACACTTGAGGAACACATTCATAAAATTTTCAATGAATACATGATTTCTAGAAGTTCAAAAGAATTTAATGAATGCCTAACTTGTGTCATGCAATGAAGTCAAGACCTAAGGGGCACAAGAGAAGTATAGTAGCATCCTTAGCTTCAGAGTGGTAAGGGACCTGTGTGGAACTGAGAAACAGCAGCACAGCATTATATACTATGCTGATAAGAGGACAGGCACAGCATAAAAATGAAGCAGAGGAGGGAAAATCCACGGAAGCTTACATGTGTGCATGGATGTGGGCGTGCATATTTGTGTATGTTTAAATGGGAGATCTAGCATCCTGAGACAAAGAAATAATATAGAGAAATACAGGGGATAAACAATGACAGAATATGTTTAGGGAATCCATAAGCAGGAAGAGAGTCTTAGCTATAAAGGACCCCAGTTTTTCTGAGTGGCTTCATTCTCAAACAGCTTTGCTCCTTGAGATGTGCAAAATGGTAGCAGAAAATCCAAGAGTATATCTCAAATTCTGGTGGAAAGGATTATCTGTTTCCTGGTCACTTCTGAAAAGACCAGAAATGATCTTTAATTAGATAAACTTAGGTTCTTTGCACATGCTTGCATCAAACTGTGTGGAAGATGGACTGAAATGAATAGATTTTCCAAGCTTGAATCAAAATTCCACACCCTGTTCTGCAGTATCGCTCAACAAAACAACTTGAGCTGAGAGAGGGAAGATGAATGATTCTCCAAGGACAATGGAATGCTTTGTCAGAAATTTAAATGTATGCTTTGTTATTTAAAAAATAAGCTAACAAACAAATAAAAACAAAAGAAAACGCAGGAGTTGCTGAAGTCAGGGAAAGTCATGGGTCTTTCACGGGATTTATGATTGAATTGAAAGTGGACTAGACTAAAGGCTATTGCGAATTTGGCTTAGCTGAGACATTGACAGTGAAGATGAAAAGATTTAGGGCATAGATATTTAATTATGAGATCTGTGAGTAGATACTGATATTTGATAAGTAAGTAGGTATGGTTAAGAATAGCTCCCAGACTTCTAGATAGGCCTGATCTAAGGAGAGAAATGGAATCATTTGTAGGGAATGAATGTTTTCTGTATCTCAGAAGTAATGACAAATGCTTCATTAAATAAATTACCTCTGTTTAATTCTCATGACAATATCACTGCAGTGGAGTATCTGTTCTTATTTGACAGATAATGATGCTGAGACTTATAAACTGAAAAACTTTTGCAAGGTCCTTCAGTAAGGTTGGAGCTAAATTTGGATATAATCCTTCTTCTTGGACAAGATAAGAAATATATCTATATTTACATAAAGGGTAAACAGCAGAGATGAATTTAAAATATACCATGCAGAATATATAAGAAAACGATACTGACACAAGGAACATAAAATGTTAAGTAATATAAATAAATAGTAAGTTTATTAACAAAACGTTCTTTGATTTTAAAAAGGCACATTTTGCAACATTGGAATTTTAAAATTTTATGTATATGTATTTACTTAATAATGTTTTTGCTCCCTCCACATATATGTGTGTATTTATGTAAAACTCTGATGTATATATTAACTACATGAGTTGTAATGAGTTGAGAACATTTTGTGCATTACTCATGACTCTGAGACTCTAATTTTTACAAGTGTCTGAAATCACACTTATCATTTCACAACCTTATTTGAATAATTTTTTTCACTATTGAACAGGAAATTTTTACACAGTTCTAATTCTTAACCGTGAAATACCTTCATTTCAAGTTTTACACTCTCTCCCTTCTCTCCGTATTTTAGTTCAAAATGCTTTTAATCAGATCACCAACTCCTGCCAGATACATTCGTCCTGGGCCATGTGAGAAGTGTCCAAATCCTGCCAAGCCTCCCAAACCAAATTCACGTCTTCAACACTATTCACCTAGCCAAGGCTTCATTTTTTATACACTCTTTTCACATTCACTGTCATATTATTCAATGGGAAAATGAGACAAAAACACCATCTGTGTCCCCTATAAATAAATTCAATTTACTAGATAAAAACGCATGTTTATTTTAGTAATATCACTTGTTCCTGCACTGGTCAGAAAGGGGCAGCGGTTGTTAGGCTTGATACATTTGGCATGTTCTCTACCATCTCTTGGTAAAACATTTCAGAAAAGCAAGACATGTGCAGTTTAGCTTCATGAGGTTTCTCTTAAAATGCTGACCTGGTTTCCAAGAAACTGTCACTTAATTTCCTGATGAGTTTTAGGAGGTGATGTCATAATTTACAATGAAGTAGTGGCTTTATTCTTCTCATTATTGTTGTTGCTTTTTCTGATGTTTTTGTCCTTTATTCCTGTATTTTATAAGCACCACAAAGATAAGGAAGCTTCTTAACCATTAAACAGGCCATTAATTTGAGCCCCTCTAAGCCTTCAATTCCTTGTCAAAGGATGTCATACAATACTGCTTTCTTTCATTGTTATTTCTTAACAAACATTTAGAGACTATCTTCCCATTATGCACATGCATAGTTTAATGACTTACTATAATGTGTCATCTTCTTACTATGACACAGAAAAGATCACAGGGATGTGAGCTCTTTATTTTTAAATTTGTTCCTAGTCTTTCACCTAGAGGTACTGGTCAAAGGAAATTCAATAAGGTCTTTGAATTCCATTTGCTTGTATCTACTAGGTATGCTTACGTTTATGCCCAAAGGCTCCTTAAATATTAAAATACAACATGTAATGAGCAATGTGAAGAAATCCATAATATGGATTTATTTCTCCTTATTGAATTATCATGACGAGGAATTAGAGTGTAGAATTTCTTGATGATTTGCTTTTTTTTTTTTTTTTTTTGCAATTTTTGGCTGGGGCCAGGTTTGAACCTGCCACCTCTGGTATATGGGGCCAGTGCCCTACTCCTTTGAGCCACTGGTGCCACCCCAATAATGTGCTATATTTTTAACATCTTGGACTTAAATTTTTCCAAGGAGAGAACTACTCTGGGAAATGGGGTCTTAGCCACTTTTAAGATCTAAGACTCAGAACTTGATATTATTACATAATATACAAATACTATGTATGTGAAAAAATTATTTATGTCAAGGTAATGTGAATTTCCGAGGTTTCTCTACAGAAGCATGTGAGTCACTGACATTGTTGGACAATAAAGAAAATTTCAGCCTGATCAGATTTGTTTAATAGGTAAAAAAAGAAATGCTGCACTTATTTTAATGACAAGGAGTTTGGACATATTCCAAAGGAAAAATTAGATATGATTAGAACATTTTTTTCATATGTTGACATTTATAACAATAAATCACTCATTTAATGGCAAATTGAGAGGAAATTGATCATTTCCAATTTAAGTTATTCAACTGTAAGATAGCAACAAGAAAAACATGGCTATCTAATTCTTTCCCGCACTGCAAAATGTACTGGTAAGATCAAAGTGATCACTGAAGGAAAAACCACCCATAGGCTGGAAAAATGAAAAGGACTTTGTTTTACATATTTAACAGAAGATACTAATTTAAATGCAGCATACTTGGCCCACTTATTTCCTCTTAATCCCATGAGACTTCAGAAAGAAATGAAATCTCTGTGAAATTGCTCCAATGTATTTTATGGTGAGAAAAGAGTGATGGGTGTAATCCATGGAAATAGCAAGAGAGGAGCAAGATGCAAAAGAGTTGGGAGCAAAAGAAAGGTGTTAGGGTAGAAGGGTTAGGTTTCTTTCGTCCTGGCCTTTTGTTCAGTATTAAATTTCTCCCAGATTTTGTATCTTTAATAAGATTTTTATTAGCAACTTCAATAAAACAAGCTGTTATGAATATAGCACACCGTCAATTGTCCCAAGGTAATTCCAAGTAGTAAGACCTGATAAGTATATGTAGCGAACTAATTTTTCACTTACTAGAAAGTTAATTTGAAATAAGTGCATGATAATTCTTTGTTTTCTAGATGTGATACATGTATAAATAATAGCATTCAAGATGATCACTGATAAAATAAAGCTGTTTGCATATACAGGCTGCTAGTGAGAACAAACTCCATCTAGTTGGATGCAGGGCCATACTGTTGTGCTGCCAGCTTCTTGCTGTAGCACTCATTTTTCTGTGGCCTGCACTGTGGCCTGTGAGATGTCCAAAGCTTCTGGGTAATCTAGTGAAAGAAAATCAATGTGAATATGGCAACTGTTCAGGGCAAATATGAAATATGTACAGGAAACAGAGGCAGGGAAAGGGCAGAAAGTCTAGCTCTTACACGTCCATAATTTTTTATCACTTACTCTGTGGATAAATCAAGATTTTTCATTTATTTTATTGTTTGACAAACTATTTTACAATAAACACTTTGAGCAGTGATACAATTAAAAATAAGGAAAGTCCACGCTTAATTAACTGACTTTTTGTTTCTTAGGAAAGTTGACTTCAACATGCAATTTGCATGTAATTTTTTTTAAGTAAATTTATTTCAGGTCCATGTATTTGATTTGGTTAGGTAAAGTTCCTCTTGTGGTTCCCTCCCACACAAAGGTGTGCCAAACACCCCCATCCTGTGCCTGTGCCCGTGCCCATTCAGTGACAGCACCTCAATCTCGTTCCCCTGCTCCCTTATCACCCCTTCCCCCAAACTTGATTTGAAATGAGTTTTTCACTTATGTGGGCATGCATCACCTACTTGATTCATATTAGTATTGAGTACACTGGATAATTGTGCTTCTATTTTTTTTTTTTTTTTGAGACAGAGTCTTACTGTGTCACCCTCTGTAGAGTGCTGTGCTGAGGCATCACCGCTCACAGCAACCTCAAACTCTTGGGCTCAAGTGATTTTCCTGCCTTAGCCTCCCAAGTAGCTGAGACTACAGGTGTCCGTCACAACCCCCAGCCACTTTTTTGTTGCAGTTGTCGTTGTTGTTTAGCAAGCCCGGGCTGGTCTCGAACCTGCCAGCTATAGTGTATGTGGCTAAAGCCATAACCACTGAGCTACGGGCTCCGAACCTGCTTTTTCATTCCTGTGATACTTTACTAAGAAGAATGTGTTTCAACTCCACCCAGGATGTTACAAAAGAAGTGAAGTCACTATCTTTTTTATGGCTGAATAGTATTCTTTTTTTTTGTTTAGAAACAGAGTCTCACTTTATCACCCTTGGTAGAGTATGGTGGCGTCACAGCTCACAGCAACCTCCAACTCCTGGGTGCATAGTATTCTATGGTGTGCATGTACCACAATTTGTTAATCCATTCCTAAGTTGATGGGCATTTAGGTTTTTTCCACATCTTGATGATTGTAACTTGAGCTACAATAAATAATCTAGTGCAAATGTCCTTATGATAAAATGCTTTTTTTTTCTTCTAGGGAGATGCCGACTAGTGGGTTTGCAGGATAAAATGGGAGATCTAATTTGAGATCTTTGAGGATTCTTGATACTGCTTTCAAAAGAAGCTGTATTAGTTTTCAGTCTTACCTACAGGGTAAGAGTGTTTCCCTGTCTCCACATCCACACCAGCATCTGCAGCTTTGATATTTTGTGACGTGGGCTAATCTTAGAGGGATCAAGAATAGAACCTTCTCTAAGGAAGAGAAATGAATGGCTAACAAAAGTGAAAAAATCCTCATAATCCCTAATCATCGGAGAAATGTATGTAATTTTTAATGGTGTTTTTCTATCTACTGTAGATACTATGTAAATGTTTGAAGATGCATAAGTCTCTACTTCAGAGATCCTACTATTATATCAAGAATTTTATCTATACAGTTTTTTTAAGTATATACTACTGATGATACATTTAGATATTCTCTGTAAAACATTTTTTTCATTTTTTTGATGATGATAATGATAATTATGGTAACCATTTATTGATTCTTTAACTTTGTACTCAGGCGTATTGGTAGGCTTTTCCCACACATTATCTTATTTAACCTTTACAACATAATACCTTAGATTTTACCATCCTTATTTTTGAATCTTTTTAAATTTATTTTTAATTTCGGAATAAATTTCAGGGGAAACATGTTTTGCTTACATACTTTGATTTTGTATACACTAGTTCAAAGATGCACATGTAAGCGTACCCTTCACCCAAATAGTGTGCACTGAATCCAACCACAGTGAATTTATCCATCTTTCCTCCTCCCTCCCTCCAGCTTGATTTTCTTTGGGATTTACTTGCCTGTGTCCACCTAAGTGTTAATCAATTAGTTCCACTTTGGTATTGAGTGGGTGTGTTTGTTTCTCCATTTTTGTGATGTTTCATGTACAAGAATGGTTTCCATTTCCTTCCAGGTAGTCCAAAAAGATATCAAATCACCACTGTTTATGTCTGAGTAGTACTCCATATTATGTATTTACCACCTTTTATTAATTTTTCTTAATCCATTCATCTATTTGTGGGCACTTTGGTTGCTTCCACACCTTTGTAAACGTGTTTTTTATTTAAATACAAGATCAATTTTTAAAAGCATGTTTAGATCTTCCCGAAGAAAAAAGAGTAAGGATTACAAATGGTTTATCTGGGAAGTAGAGAGATAATGCCTTTGTAGTAGACAGAATAATACTCCTCCAAAGAGATCATGCACCAATCTTAGCCACAGTGGTGGTTTACGCTGAGACCTCAATCCTTAGTTTGCAGATGACTGCGTTCCCAGGGTGCCCCACATTGCCTTTTCTCTGTAAGCATGTACCCTTTGCGTCTGCTTTCTTTATAAGGGGACAAGTCATAATGTGTCAGACTATTCTCTAAAGTTCTACTCTTAACTTAATTACCTTTTCAAAGATCGCTTTGTAAAATATAGTTGCATTTTGAAGACATTAACATATGAATTTGGAGGGACATAATTCCGTCCATAACAGTGGAGGAACAGAATTGGGCAGAGAGTGATGCAGACTTCAATGTACATCAGCAAAGCACCAATAGAACCAATTGTCCAGAATAAAGATTGCCCAAAGGCACAGTCTCAGGGTTGCTGTAATCTCTAGGAACTAGTGTCGGCATCAGGCTGAGGCATTGGCTGTGAGTTTCTAAGAAGCTCAACTCATGAGCTTCCTACTTTAAAAGTGAAGGGAAGGACCAATGACTATGTTTCAATTCCAGAAGAACCTTCTTGTACCTGTCACCAGCTACACTTACCATGGAGAAACAGTTTAGGAAGATGAATATCCAAATGCAGATCCCTATTTTTCTAAAAAGCCTAAAGTCAAGAATGTTCAATCCAACTGGTCAATGGGTGAGTTAAGTGAAATTGGATATTTGTTCTCCATCCCTCCTTAATTCTTTTCCCTAATTCAGGCTGTGGGAATTCTTTCCTAAATAAACAACAATTTTGCAGCATTCTTCTCTTATTCAAGGTAGGGCAAAATGTAACCATGAAAAATCAATAAATACTAAATGATAAAAATCACATGGAGTGTGTTATCTGAATGCATAGAGAACCAAACTAGAATTCAATTTAGAAAACTGAAAATACACAGATATTTGAAAATTAAACTCACATCTTATTAATTCATAAGTATATAATAGAAATTTTAAAATATTTTTAAATTTGGTAATGAATTTCATGGTAATGAAAATATGATATATCAAAACACGTTGGATGTAAAGATTTTCACAAAGTGAAATATCTATCCTTATCCTAACTGAATATAAAAAAGGATATAAATAAGAGCTTGTTTCTATAGAAATTTAAAATAAATTGGCAAATTAAATGCAGGAATAATAAAGATAAGAACAGAAATAAGTTATAGAGAAAAATAGTACAATGGAGTAGAATTTAAAAAGCAAATCTGATATTTGAGAAGACTAGTAAATTTGAAAATATCTAGAAATACTGAGAAAAAGCACAAGAAAGAAACTAGAGCAATCAACAACAGAAAGAAAGGAATAGTTCTATCATGCAGATATAAAAAGTTAATAAAATTTTTAGGAAAAACTTATAGCAACGACATTTAAAATCTATGTTAAGGACTAATTTCTAGATATGCACTCTTCTTCAAATGGACCCAAGAAGAATTAGAAAATCTGATATTTCTTATTGTATTAAAGTTATTTGTTGCATATGATTTTTCTATAAAGGGAACACCAGATGGTTTCACCAGGGATAGCTTTCAAACATTTAAGGAATATATAAAATTCATCTAACTAAAATTCTTCCAGTTAATATAATAATGCATACATTCTGACTTTTAATAAAATCCCCGTAAATCTTAATCTCAAAATCTGAAAAGGACAGGAAACTAACATATGAAAAAATGATCATCATCCTAATCATCAGAGAAATGCAAATGAAAGCAACCTTGAGATATCAAGTAACCCCAGTAAGAATAGCTCCCAACACAAAGTTCCAAGGCTGCAGATGCTGTGCGAGGGTGTGGAGAGAAGGGACAACTTTTACCCTATTGGTAGGACTGCCAAGTAAAACAGCCTCTTTGGAAAGATATATGAAGAATCCTCAAAGAACTAAAAGTAAACCTTCCATTTCATCCTGCAATCCCATTACTAGGTTTTTACCCAAAAGGGAAAAAAAATTATTGTATCGCAAAGCATATGTACCAAAATATTCACTGCATCTCAATTGACAATGACCAGGATGTAGAATCAATCCAAGTGCTCATCTACATATCAATGGATTAATAAACTGTGTTATATGTGCACCATGAAATACCATTCAACCTTTAAAAAGATGGAAGCTTTACATCTTTTGCATTAACTTGGCTGGAGTTGGAGAACATTTTCCTTAGTAAAGTATTACAAGAATGGAAACGCAAGAATCCAATGTACTCAATACTAATATGAAATTAGTAGATAAACAAATAAAACCTACAACAGAGAAAATTAAAGTGGGGGCAGACAGTGAGGTAGGGAATGGTGCATACAGACATAATGTAAGGGTCTATGGCACACCTCCTGGGTGAGAGCCGCAGTTACAACTTGAATTCTACCTATCAAATGCAAACAATGTAACCTAATTATTTGTACCATCATATTAATCTGAAAAAAACATGAAAGGATTGTATAAATTAAAGGAGAGGAAGACTTTTCTCAGGAAGCTAACTTTGAATCAACAAAATATTATTAAATTGAATTAAGCAGCATCTATAAATATACCATAGTAATGTAATTTTGAATTTGTCTCAGGAAAGCAAAGATGAAATGGCATTTAAAAAGTCAATTTATTTAATTTATAACTACTGGAAGAAAGTAAACAATCAAATAATTAAATAAGGTTAAAGGGAGTGATAAATTTGATTAGAATGAAACATAATGACGTAACGTATGAGGAGAGTTTGGGTGGGAGATGACAGAGCATTAAGTTTGAAACTTAGGAAAAGCCTCTTTAAGGAAGTAAATTATAAGCTAAGATTGAAACAGAGAAAAGCCCCTGCCACAGGAACATCTGGTAGGAAAAATTCTTTAGAGTATCCAGTTCTTGCAGAGACCCTTTGGCAAACATTCAATGCAAAGGAAAAGGTCCATGAGTGGTTTTATTTGCATCAGCATTTAAATCTACTCAAATTGCTAAAAATCATTTTCTTGCATGTACACTCCAGTTATTCCCTTATTTTCTCCATACTGTCATAAATTTGTAAAATAAATTCAACCTATTTTGCTATAACTCCGACTTTCTTTATCCCAACATAGTGTGGCTTCCTCCCAGAATTCCATAAAAACGGATTTTTCCGGGCGGCGCCTATGTCTCAGTGAGTAGGGTGCAGGCCCCATATACCGAGGGTGGTGGGTTCAAACCCAGCCTCAGCCAAACTGCAACAAAAAAATAGCTGGGTGTTGTGGTGGGCACCTGTAGTCCCAGCTACTCGGGAGGCTGAGGCAAGAGAATAGCCTAAGCCCAGGAGCTGGAGGTTGCTGTGTGCTGTGACACCATGGCACTCTACCGAGGGCGATAAAATGAGACTCTGTCTCTAAAAAAAAAAAAAAAAAAAAAAGACTGATTTTTCCAAGACTTCTTAAACATTGATATTACTTAGCATTCATAACTATTTCATTATTTCTTAACAACCCATACCCATATCAGTAAAGACTCCCATAGTTTAATATTCTAGCAGTCAAGGTTTCTCTTTTCAGCACCAGATTCATCTCCATGTCTTTCTGCTCCATAACTCCACTCCGTCTGAAAGATTCTGGTACAGCTAAATGTCAGAATGTCCCTTACTGAGTATCACTCTCTTTCTCACCCAATTGTTCTATCTCAGTGCTCCCTATCTTGATATAAGGCACCCTGACCACCAATTTCTCTCTCCTTGCATTTAGGACTCATTAATAATATCTCACTCTTAATAACTATACCATTATTTAATTATCAAATCTTATCAGTTATATCTCTAATGCATTTGTGAAATACATATTCTTTCCTTTCTATTTTCTGTAACAGACTATCAAAATCTATTTCCTGGACAATAGGCAATCTACCTGTCTCAAATAGATTCTTCTACCATATTAATTATCCACATTATACTCTTTAAAAAACTGTAATAATAAAAAAATAAATACATTAAATTAAAAAAAAAAAACTGTGATAATGTATCTCCCTGCTCTCAAAGTTTCACCATGGCTTCCTATCACTCACATAAGACTCTCCAATATGTCTAAAACTGCTGATTTGACCTGATAAGATCTCATTGTCCTCGTCAAACTCTGTCACGCCATAGCAGGGCAAACTACTTTCAGCTTCTCACTGGTCCATTTTCTCTGGTCTTAGGATCTTGTATGTGACTAGAAAAATTATCACTATTTCACTTCCCGGAAAACTTAGTTTCTAAACATTTCCTTTCTAAATCTCTCTCATTCTTTAAGTGCCAGCTAAAAATTCTCCCCTGGGAAGTTCCTCCGCTTGCTACGCTCGCTCATTCTTCACTGCATTTCTCTTACAGCCCTCATCTCCCTTCACTGTTCTCTCCGTTAGAGAAATTTATGGAGGAAGGGACTCACTTCATCATTTATTTCTTGCTCTATAAGCCAGCATTTAGTACAGTGCTTGGCGCCAAAATAAGTTCTCATTGAAAAAAGCAATGAATGTGCAGGTGAATCATTGGAAACTAATCACTTCACAGTTGATACATTAAGCAAAGCAGGAAAGGGTGGGTGGAAATTGTGCCTTGAAGTCTCTTATTCATTTCAAATTTTTCTTTGAAAAAACTGTTAAAGCATTTTAAATATAGAGATAAGTATTACAAATAACATAATAGACATCCACTTACACACTATCCAGATTTTAACAAATGTTAACATTTTGACTGATGTGATTAGAAATTAAAATAATAATAATAGTACTATTATACTGTTTCCTAGTGTATTCCATTCGCCTCCTTTCCTCTTCAGAGAGAATATGTTCAAGTTGATGAGTTCCCACTCTATTCATGCTTTTGTGAATATACTATACGTGTCTGTGGCTATAAACAACATCCCTTCTAAATTCAGCTTCTTATGTTTTAAATGGAATTAAATCAGATGTGTATTTTTAAAAGCTTATCTTAACTCTTGTTATGTTTTGAAAATCAGCCATCTTGAGCACCACAAGATGGCTGATTTTCAAAACATAACAAGAATTAAGATAAGCTTTTAAAAATACACATCTGATTTAATTCCATTTAAAACATAAGAAGCTGAATTTAAGATTTAAACTTAAGATATGAAACTATAAAAATAGTATATTTATTCTTGAAGAAATCGGTCTGGGCGAGTATTTTATGAGGAGGACCCCCTGGGCATTTGAAAGCTTTAAAAATACACTACTGGGACCTGATCAAACTAAAAAGCTTCTGCACAGCCAAGAACACAGTAAGTAAAGCAAGCAAACAGCCCTCAGAATGGGAGAAGATATTTGTAGGTTATGTCTCCAACAAAGGTTTAATAACCAGAATCCACAGAGAACTCAAGCGTATAAGCAAGAAAAGAACAAGTGATCCCATCGCAGGCTGGGCAAGGGACTTGAAGAGAAACTTCTCTGAAGAAGACAGGTGCACGGCCTACAGACATATGAAAAAATGCTCATCATCTTTAATCATCAGAGAAATGCAAATCAAAACTACCTTGAGATACCATCTAATCCCAGTAAGATTAGCCCATATCACAAAATCCCAAGACCAGAGATGTTGGCGTGGATGTGGAGAAAAGGGAACACTTCTACACTGCTGGTGGGATTGCAAATTAATACAATCCTTTTGGAAAGATGTTTGGAGAAAACTTAGAGATGTAAAAACAGATCTGCCTTTCAATCCTATAATTCCTCTACTAGGTTTATACCCAGAAGATCAAAAATAACATTATAACAAAGATATCTGTACCAGAATGTTTATTGCAGCCCAATTCACAATTGCTAAGTCATGGAAAAAGCCCAAGTGCCCATTGATCCATGAATTGCTCAATAAATTGTGGTATATGTACACCATGGAATATTATGCAGCTTTAAAGAAAGATGGAGACTTTACCTCTTTCATGTTTACATGGATGGAGATGGAACATATTCTTCTTAGTAAAGTATCTCAAGAATGAAAGAAAAAGTATACAATGTACTCAGTCCTACTATGAAACTAATTTATGGCTTTCATAGGAAAGCTATAACCCAGTTATAACCTAAGAATATGGGGAAGGAGGAGAAGGAGTGGAGGGAAGGGGGAGGTTGGGCAGAGGGAGGGTGATTGGTGGGATTACACCTGCGGTGTATCTTACAAGGGTACATGTGAAACGTAGTGAATGCAGAATATGATTGTCTTAACACAATAACTAAGAAAATGCCAGGAACACTGTGTTAACCAGTGTGATGAAAATGTGTCAAACTGTTTATAAAAGCAGTCTACGGTGCCCCATGATCGCATTACTGTACACAACTATGATCTAATACTAATAAAAATAAAATAAAATATTAAAAGATAAAAATAAGAAAATCAGCCATCTTGACAAAAGTAGAACTGATATATTCATTTTAAGTTCTATATGCTTTTTGCTAGATGAGTGAACTATAATTTAGATACAATTCCATTCTTTAAGGATAATTTCTTGGTAATTTTAAACAATGATTTAATGAATAACTTAACACATGTTTTCATAAACACATTCTCAAGGGTTTCTTAGGTGGCATGAGTCAAGAATGAAAATGTCAGTCTATAGCTACACAAATTTCTAATGTTGCATAAATAGCTACTGTCTTATTTCTTTAAATGTATGGCTCAAGTATTTCTTGAATTATCATGTGTGCTTTATTACTTTCCATAAAAGCTCTGCGAAGGTTGAACCAAGGCTGAACCTGTATTGACTTGCCTTAGCAATTATGTTTATACACTTTTTATAGATTTTTAAGAATATATCATTAAATATATAAATATTCAGAATTATTATATTTTTTCTTTTTAATAAAGTAATAACCTTTTTATAAATCATATTTCCTGTCTAAAAATACATATAACAGAAATAATTTTATACCAATTTTATATTGCTTAGTTTTGTCTCAGATATAATTTCCTATAAATTTAGGTTTTGAATTTACTATTTCTTATACTTTGGTTGTTTCACAATGACTGTTTTCTTTTTCATGTGTTTTAAAAATAAAATTGTAATGCTAAGCACGATGGCTCCCACTTGTAATTCCAGCACTTTGAAAGGCTAAAGCAGGACTGCTTGAAGCCAAGAGTTTGAGACTAGACTGAGCAATGTAGAAAGACCCCTTCTCTACAAAAATTGCAAATACGATCCATGAATGTATTTATAAATTGTGGTATATGTACACCATGGAATATTATGCAGCCTTAAAGAAAGATGGAGACTTTACCTGTTTCATGTTTACATGGATGGAGCTGGAACATATTCTTCTTAGTAAAGTATCTCAAGAATGGAAGAAAAAGTACCCAATGTACTCAGCCCTACTATGAAACTAATTTATGGCTTTCACATGAAAGCTATAACCCAGTTATAACCTAAGAATAGGGGGAAGGGGGAAAGGGGGGGGACGTGGGTAGAGGGAAGGGGATTGGTGGGATTACACGAGCGGTGCATCTTACAAGGGTACATGTGAAACTTGGTAAATGTGGAATGTAAGTGTCTTGGCACAGTAACTGAGAGAAGGCCAGGAAGGCTATGTTAACCAGTGTGATGAAAGTGTGTCAAATACTCTGTGAAGCTAGTGAATGATGCCCCATGATCATATCAATGTACACAGCTATGATTTAATAAAAAAAAAAAATTGCAAATATTAGAGAATCATATTAGCACACATCTATAGCTATTTAGAAAGCTGAGGTGGGAGGATTGCTTGCAGCCAGAAAGGTTACAGTGAGTGTGGGTGACAGAGCAAGACCATTCCTCAAAAAAAAAATAAAATAAAACAAAATAAATAAACTTTAGGATACAGTCAGAAAAAAATTTTAAAAATCTATGACAATCCTATCTGCACATGCTTGTGGAGCCGCTTGATGGGGAAAATTTCATATTTACTTGAGTTCTAGGGACATCTAACATTTTTGTTAGTTTTCCAGCTGCAGGTTCCCGTACAATGTGAGTGGTGTGAATTCAGATCATTCATCATACAAAGCACAATTCTATGGTTCCAAATTATTCCAGTGACTCTTTTTTCCACTATAGCCTAAGGAGGTCAACCTGCTACAGTTCTAAGTCCCTCAGCCCTTTGGGACTCCTGAGTTTTTGCAGGCAGTTCATTTTCACCTTCTTACTAGCACGGTATTGGTGTAAGAATCTCAGTCGTTAGGAATAACTCTAATACCTACGTGCACTGTCTGAATTTAATAACTGTTAAATACTCTACATTTGAGTTTCTTCTTCATTTCTGGCACCTGGGGATTTTTCTTTCAGACTTGTGAACTTGCATGTATACTGTAAAATATTTTATTATATTCTATCCAGTATTTCATTGTGTTTGAATGGATAGAAGATGTTTTTGAACTCACAAATAGTTAAAGGGAGAAAATTAAATTAGTAGTTAGCATTAAAAAGTGAGAACAGAAATGACTTAACATTCTAACGGGATTCTACTTCATAACTGGCATTCCATACATATTAACACATTGAAGAAATTTCAGGAAAATTCAAGGTGTAGAAAAATAGCAATGTATATTTTAATACAAACTCGTCGCTAATAATGTCAGATTTATTATTGGGAAAGCTTTTAGCATTTTTTGAGGGGAAACTCTATATAGAGTTTATATATATATAAGTGTAATGTTATATATAGAGTTCTTATATATAAGTGTAATGTTAGAGGTCATTTATGAATTGACTATGTTGCTAGAAAAAGATTTAGTGGTAGTGTCAGTAAAAGGCAATTGATAGTTAAAGGGTTGTTAACACCTGAGAAAACTGGTAGATGAAGCAGTTGAAGAAAGTCAGATATTGATTATCCTACATGCAGCAAATACTGTGCTAAGAGATTTATATGTTCTATGAAATTTAACCTTCTATCCTATTTATTGTCCTTATCATTCTGCAAATGGGGAATCTGACTCTATAGTTTAAGGAACTTGCTTAACTAGTGACATGTAGGATTTGGTGTTGAAGTTTTTTTTTGTTTGTTTGTTTGTTTGTTTGTTTTGAGACAGTCTCAAGCTGTTGCCCTGTGTCTCGTACCTTGGCATCACAGCTCATAACCTCCAACTCTTGGGCTTCAGCGATTCTCTTGCCTCGGCCTCCCAAATAGCTGGGACTACAGGTGCCCACCACAAAGCCCAGCTATTTTTCTGTTGCAGTTGTCATTGTTGCTTTCGCTGGCCCCGGGCCAGATTTGAAACCACCAACCTCGGCGTATGTGACTTGGCGCCCTACCCACTGAGCTACGGATGCTGCCTGCCCTAAGTTTTAATATTTTCATATTATAGTTGTACTATATTATCGTAACTTTAAATCATAAATGTGGCATGCAAGTCAGAATAATTAAAGGTAAGGAAATAATCTGAACTCGTGTCTTACCCGTTCACCAAGGTGATAAAACTATTAAAATAGTACAGTATAAAATTCCATTCATCCTCCCTTTGTTAATGCATATTTTGTATACTTAAGAAGGTGCAATGATAGAAGACACATATGTGGATATAAGTGGAGCTATAGACAGCAGTTTATTTTTTAGTAAGCCTAGTATGTTTATTAACATATAAGTCAATTGCATATCTAATTACAATTTTTTTTGAGAGATCAACTTTTCTCAAAATCATGTGTGCCTTCAGTTCCTCTGTTTTTTCTTTTATTCCATTCCTTAAGTGGCAATAATGTTTAGTCTTTCTATCACAGATAAACATAACATAATTAACAATTTAAGAAACTCATCTGCAGGCCTTGGCCTCCCAGAGTGCTAGGATTACAGGTGTGAGCCACTGCGCCCCGCCCAGAACTGAGTCTTTAATTGACTTGTCCTTACTAGCTTGTGGATGCTGCCATTTGCTTGCTTGTCATTATCACGGAGCATTGACCCAATAAAAGATGTCAACCTGAACACCCCGAGATCCACTCACATTTCTCCTAGTCCCTGTTGTGTAGCAGCAGAATTATCTCTTCAGAGTTTATTATTCCACCAGAATATCATCTATCCAGAAAAATACCTTCCTTGGTTTTCATATATATACTACCAGCTATCAATTTTGCCTCAGTTATAGCTGGTTTCAATTATTAACATGTTATGTGAAGAACATATATTGGTAAGGGGGTGATGAAATGATTCAGAAAAGAAGGAAGGTGACAAAGGCATTATGGGTAATTGAACTTAATCCCAACAAGAAAACACTTGGGAATATACCACACAAGAGCCAAATTGGGATTGTAACATATTAAGTTTTCCTATCAATAATCATAGATGCTTGTAGGAAGTCAGTTTTAATTCACAGGCACTATCACCCTGCCTTGCTCATAGCTTTGGAGAAAGCCTTCAGATAACAAGATGCAGATACTGACAGAATCTTATTGGAGCTCACTGCAGTATAAAGCTCAAAAAATCATCCTCAAAATCTCAATACCTTTTGTTTAAGGGCATATACTATAGTTTACTGACCAGCACTTGTCTCATAGGTGGCTGTCACTACATTGACACCTTAACTGAGTGTCTACCAGAACATTCTACCAAGTTATTCTGTAGATAAATAAGGTACATGATAAGAAAATTGGATTCTATTGTTTCACACGTTATTTTATTAACTCCACTATAAATTTAAGTTTTGGTTAGAGACAATGTTGGATGTGCTATTTGGGGATTAAATCAAGCATTTCAGAATCCTTTTATGGCAAAGACTCCGTAGGTCTTACATCTAGAGAAAGTATGAATCTGGTTTTCCTTCGGGAAAGTTGTCTGATACATCTGTCAGCAATTGCCTAACTATGTCATCTTGAGGCATCGGACAATATTAAGGACCCAGTGTCAGGCTCTGCTCATGGCAGGTTGTGTATTCTTCAATGAATGTAGGTAAATCAGTCTTGGTGAAAGAGAACTCATGTTTCTGGGACCACACGTATCCCCTACGCCTACCACCAGGCCTATTCTATCCATAGCTGGCTGAAGGATAGAATATCCCGGTGATATATGAGGAAAGTCACCCTGAAAATATAGTAGTTGAGAGCTTTCTGTACAGTTGGTAACTGGGCTTACCACTGACACAATAACTGGGCTTACCACTGACACAAAGAGCAACACATTCTGGGAACTGGCCAAGACCTTCTTTTTTTCAAGTCATTCATCATTTCTTTAAAGACTAAATGATGAAATGTGCCATTCAAAACTCTGACTACTGAGACAATTTTTCACAACTGCTCTTCAGGACTTGGGTTACGTGAGGCTGTGATATGACAACAACTGATTTTCAACTAGTGCCAATATGAGGTGCTGAGCCATTTCTGCTTCAGGCTCAACTTGTTCCCTTCTCTGCAGTTAGTTTAGTGAACTTTTCAATAGGCCATAGATGTGAGTTGAAAAGAGGTGTGTGCATAACAGAAGGACTTGATAATCTGAGACACCTGGGCATGCCATTTTATTAATCTATTTAGGCCTGATTTGGAGTGTATGATTTCTTATTTTTCTATAGGTCACTGCTATACTCAACTAATTATTTTACTCAGTTTATCTCATTATATATAATTCATGTTCATGTAACTCAGTCACTATGTCTCATGATGGGTCACTCAGGTTCTATTAGGGATCAGAAGCATGAAAGTATTTATAATATAATCAAAATACAAATAAAGTAATTTTCTTATATTTAAAATAAATTACAAAATGACAGTGAATAGTAAAAAAAAAATTAGGAGATAAATAACTACTAAGATAATGCACTTAATTATTAATGCTGTTTCACCTAACTATAAGTTCTAATAATCTATTTTGTAATGACTTTATATTTTATTCTGCCTTTTTCAATTTTCATCAAATTAAAGCATGCTAAAAAGGCTCGGCGCTAGGGCCTGGCTTAGAGAACACAGAGCTGGCGTGTTCAAATCCAGTGTGGGTACGCTAAACAACGCTAACAACTACAACCAAAAAAAAAAAAAAATAGCTCGGCATTGTGGGGCCCCCTGTAGTCCCAGCTACATGGGAGGCTGAGGCAAGAGGATTGCTTAAGCCCAAGAGTTTGAGGTTACTGTGAGCTGTGATGCCATAGCACTCTACCCAGGGCAAGAGCTTGAGACTCTGTCTAAAAAAAAATTGTAAGAAATTTAGGAGGCTGGGCATGGTCACTCACACCTGTAACCCTAGCACTGTAGGAGGCTGAGGCAGGTGGATTGGCTTGAGCTCACAGGTTCAAGCTCAGCCTGAAAAAGAGAGAGGCCCTATCTCTAAATGAATAGCTGAGCATTGTAGTCCCAGCTACTTGGGAGGCTGAGGCAAGAGAATTGCTTAAGCCCAAGATTTGGAGGTTGCTGTGAACTATAACACCATGGCACTCTACCAAGGGTGACAAAATGAGAGTATCTCAAAAAAAAAAAAAAAAAGAATTTAGGATTTTTAGCTGATAATTTCCTTCAGCATTATATTTTAATATGTAGCAAATTGAAATGCATAAATTTAGATTCAACTTTGAAATTCATGTTACCTTTTTAGACTTCTCCAAATTACTTTGCTCTTTAGTTTATTACTTTCAAATATTATGGATGAGATTGTCCATGACAAATTTTTAAAGCTTTATTTGTTCTTTTTTTCTAAATATAGTTAGGAGCATATTTGGAAAAAAGTCTTAATTATAATTTTACAATATATTATTACACCTACGTCATTATGTTTGCTTCACATTTTTACCATAAAATTTAAAAAAGAACAAATTTAATAACTAAAATAAAAACTGAAATTCTGCCACTCTATCATTTTGAAAAATTGAATCATTATACTCTTTCTTTAAAAAAGATTTAAAAAAGTGTTACTTATTCATTGACCTAAGATTGAATAGAAGAAAATTTAAACTTCTCACCTTTTTGTGTATACATGAATGTATGAAGGAAGTTATTCATAGAATAAATTTTAGTTACTATTAAATTGGAAGTTATTTTCCCTTAATAATAATGATTAATTTCATATATTTTAAAACATATTAGTCTCCAACTTCTTACTATTTCCCAAAATTCCAATAAAACTCTTGTGCATGTGCTTAATTGCCACTAAAATAGAATTTCAACTATTTATGCTCACATTATATATTTAATTTATTCTGAGATGGTCACTCATACAAAAGCTTCTATAAATTTTTTATTGCATGTATAAAGACTCATTTTTTTCCTCCTCAAGGAAGTAGAAAAATTATTAAATTAACATTATGAGAAATTTACCTACTCATTTTTAATAATTAATTTAGGGTTACTGACCAATTATTCAGTTTTGTTTTCCTTGGAGTCAAATGATACTGAATTATTCACTTTTTACATATTGAAAAGGCATCTCCCTCTTTCCTCTAGTGATTAAACTTCGAATAGTTAAGTGAAATTTATCTGAATGACTAGATTAGACTGAATCTGCAGGAGTTATTTAGTCTAATTCCCTGGAGACCTACTTAATATTGGTGTTTCTGTACCTGTTTTACAAGATTCTCCATATGCTAATTCAAGATTTAAAATGGATTACAACATCTAGGATTCAGCAGCCTTCCTTTGGGCTTTACATTAAAGGCTTATGAGAAAGGTTTAAAGCTGATTTAAGACGACATCTAAACAAATACAAACATAAATCCACCTTGGATATTGCCACTTTAACAAATGGCATTGTAAAATTTAAATAATTACAGATAGATTTAAAGGAAGTAAAATCTCAAGTCGCTTAAATTATCATAGCTTGTAATGGTTTGTAAAATTACTTCTTTTCGCATCTATTTAGATGATCACTTTCTTATTTCACTTCACTACATTAGACCTAGCTTATCTTATTTATATTTTTCAGGACTAAGCAACTTTCATTTTCTTTCACTATTTATACAGTTAGCTTTTGAAATGGCAATGTTGAAATAACGATGGTTTATCCTTTTGCTTGCAAAAACAGAATGTAAGGACTTAAGGACCATGTTGGTACATTAATAAAGACTTCCCATAAAGAGGAATGAGATAATGTCAAAAGCAGAATCATAAATGAACTTTTTTTTTTTTTTTGCATAAACACTCTGGAGCCCCTGATGTCCTCATCTTACTTACAAAATATTTTCAATGTATTAATAATTGATCTGTTTTTCTCTTCGTCTTTGGTATGGTGCCAACAAATTTAAATTTGTCAGGCTTTATGGATAACTAGACATCAGGTAAGAATGATACTATGTTGTAAAGAAACACCAAGATTTATAGTATGAGCATTTAAGATATGCCTGGCAAAATTATACATACTTCATACTGATTTCATTATAATGACCCTAACAGGTATGTACACATGAAAATTACCCAATTCTGAATAAAAAACTGAGGCAGAGAAAAGTCAGTAACTTGGCCAAGATTACTTAGATACATTGAATAAATAAAAACTACGTACATTTTTTCCAGACTCCAAGTCTTTATCCTGAAGGCCTTCACAGTGGATGAAGGGCTGTCCTTATGAGTTTCATGTTCTTTCTTGTGTGTCTAACCTAGGTATATTAATGTTCTTTTTTTGTGGTTTAACCTGCAGATATTGATATATTTGTGGATTTTTGAAAATGTGTCCATGAAATAGGGAAAAGTTTAAACACCCCCATTCGCTGCCCTGGCTCAACACAAGGAGATTTATTTGGATGGAAAAGGAATATTGTTGTGTTTGGCCCTCTCATTCTAACAGAGACGTCACTTTATAAGTTATTTTTTGAAAACTAACAGAAAATGTTTTCTTACATATTTCCACATTTAGTAGACACTTGTCTGGCTCCAAACAAGGAGTGCTGAAGTCTTTCAAGGCAAAGACCCCATGTCTAAGTCTTCCATCATCCTGATACAGCCTCCTCACCTACAGCAGCATGCTTGAAAATGCACGCAGCTTTTCTAATTGACTTTATGTAACTTAACATGCATTATTCAAAAAACTATAAAATAGATTTATATAAATCATGCATGAAAATTATAATAGAATTTTAGATCTTTTTTATTCCTCTGAGAGTAAGAGTGAAAATAATCTTTTGGATTCATATCTACTAAAAAAAAAAGTGATCCAATTCTTCAGATTTTTAAAAATGAATAAGGAAGCTCTGAGAATGTGTGTTTACATGAAAGGATGATCATAAGATGCAACATGAACTATGTTCAAATGTCACACTCCCAAGGGATCTTTAACATTATGTCACCATTTATTATTTTCTTGCCTTTTTTCCATTTTTTTAAGAAAATGAATTATGGATAAGGATAAACAGCGTAAAGATGTAAAAAAGCAGCAGGCATAACTTTGATGACAACTACTTTGGCATATGTAGCTACCTTCTAATGTTTTCCCAGGCAGATTTTAGATAGAAGTGAAAAATAACATATGAAGTAAAAAAAGGAAAACAAGGAAAAAGAAATTCACATAATTATCTCAAGCCAAAACATCTGTGTATGTCCTCTGGTGGCTTGCTTGCATGTAAAACTTAAAAATTTTTTTCATTAAATAAAAAGTTTTTCACTCTCCTATCTAAGTAGCATCCGATGGAGAAAATGACATCGTGTCCATTCTGCATCAGGGAGCAGGCACCTTCCTCATTCTGAAACTGAGGAATAAATCAGTGTTCAACTAGCGGAAAGTAGTGCCGAAATAGATATTAAAGGAAATTCTTGTGCAGTAGATGTTTTTACAATGACAGAATTAAGTATATACAACCAAATTACATAATCGCCAAAATAATACCCAATACAAATACAAGAGTGATTAAAACACTTAAAAATAGGTTAAACCTTCTCTGATATACAAACAGGGTATGAGGTTATCAAAATGATAGGGCCTAAAGCTTCTTCTCCCCCTACAATTAAATCCAAAATTCAAAACATAAAAGATAAGCAGAATATGACAAGTCGATTACGTGTGTGCATATGTGTTATGGGTAGAGAGCAATTGGTGGGAGTGGTTAACCTTTCATGGAAATAACAGGGAAGTTTGTGTGGAGTGAAAAGCCTTGTGTTGGACTGTCACATTTATGTAGAACATCTAAATATAGATACGATAGCTGTCAACAATGTGTGGTGAAAGCACAGGTCATAGATAACTTGTTTTCCTTTACAAACACATTTATTTTTCATTTGTTTTTCAATAGCCATCTGCCTCCGGCTTTTGTGATAATTAAGATCTTTTTTTTTATTTTTTTTGATAATTAAGATCTTAATGTTCATACAGCTAATTTAAACATTAAGGAAATTTTAAGAACAAAGTTGCATCTAAACAATTTTCTCCATAAAGTAAATAAATAACTGATAATACCTAATTGAGGAAAACATGGCATTATCCTGCAGTAATTGGCTATCTTATTTGCCATCTTAGTTCAGTATAGGAATTCCTACCTTCAGAGCTAACTATAAAATGATGATAATTATTTAGCATTTTCTTTAATTGTGTTGGCCTTTTCATGTCTAAGTTTAATGCACTTTTACTAACAGAAAATACAAGGCAATATTTTTTTAAATGAATTTCTTTTTTTATCTCAATTAGGACATCTTTTTTGATTATAGGTAAAATTATTTCCCAGAGATGAAGTCATTTACAGATTCCTTTGAGACTACTGTGGGAATATTTGAGAAGTCGAGTTCTCTGGGAAGAAGAGGCAGATAGGAGAGTCAACTTGCTGTAAGAGATACGGAAACACAATTCATGATCTTCTAAAAACTCAGCTAACATCATTATTGTCACATACAAAACGTTTCTCTGGGTAGTTGAAATAGCATTATTACAACATGAATGTTTAAATATTAAAATTTATCTAATAACATTATTGATGTGTTATCAATTCTGAAAAATTGGCCCCGTATAAATGGGTAGGGTGAAGAATTTATAGTATACATGTCATATTTAAGTTATGTTTGGCAATCAAGTTTAAAATAAACATAACATTCATTGATCGTTTAGAATTTTTTCTTTCTTAGAAAGGGAACAGTTAAATAATGTATAATCAAGCTTAAAAATGTTATTATGCTGGTACTAAGGTAATGGATATAATATTTTCCTTTCCAAAATTTATAATTTATAATGTAGATTGCTACATGGGAAAAAATAATGTAATATAAATATCGAGATTATCGTAAAGCATACTAACAATAAACGATACAGGAATTGTTAAGGGGTTTCAATAGCATTTGAGCTTAGCATTGATACAAATTTAGCATAAAAATAATAATCAAAAAATATAAATATGAAATATCTTCTATAGATTTACTTATTCTATATATCGTAAATTCCTAATACATGGAAACAAGATTTTATTCTATCATCCTCCTTTGTCTTCAATGGTACAGATAATGGTAGAAGGTAATGATAGCTAGAAATAAAACTCAAAAAAGAAGATGTCAGAATTCTGGAGATGTTCTTAGCAAAATAACCTTCAGAGAGATAAGTGGACCTACCTGATAATTGTTTGATTAAAAAAATGCATCCTGAGCCGAGTAACAGCTTCCTTGCATCTGGGCACCGTGAGTCTGGGGATATAGGACTCCAGGCATCTCTGGCTGGTGGGATCTGCCTGTCATCACCCCTGAGAGGATACAGGGAGTCAGCGAGAGACTTCTGGACCCCAAGAGGAGGACTAAAACAGTGGAAAATCATCCAGAGGCACGAGAACTTAAAGAGCAAGAGGAAGTGAAAGGAAAATTAGGGAAAGGAAACACATAAAAGAAATCACTCATGAGGAAGAATCAGCAGAAAACTCCAAGCAACATGAAGAACCAGTCAAGAACAACCCCGCCAAGGGACCATGAGGTAGCTACTGCAGAGGATTCCACCTATACAGAAATGTTAGGAATGACAGAAAGGGAATTTAGAATACACATGTTGAAAACAATGAAAGAAATGATGGAAACAATGAAGGAAACTGCTAAAAAAGTGGAATATAACCAAAAGGAAATTCAAAAACAGAATCAAATCAGAGATGAACAATATGAAGAATATAAAAAGGATATAGCAGAGCTGAAGGAAATGAAACAGTCAATCAGGGAACTTAAAGATGCAATGGAAAGTATCAGAAACAGGTTAGAATATGCAGAAGAAAGAATTTCAGAGGTAGAAGACAAAGTTTTTGAGATAGCTCAGATAGTAAAAGAGGCAGAAAAGAAGAGAGAGAAAGCAGAACGTTCACTGTCAGAATTATGGGACTTTATGAAGCGTTCCAACATACGAGTTATAGGAATTCCAGAAGGGGAATAAGAATGCCCCAGAGGAATGGAAGCCATACTAGAGAATATTATAAAAGAAAATTTCCCAAATATCACCAAAGATTCTGACAGACTGCTTTCAGAGGGCTATCGGACCCCAGGTCGCCTCAACTCTAACCGAGCTTCTCCAAGACACATTGTGATGAACCTGTCCAAAGTCAAGACAAAAGAAAAGATTCTGCAAGCTGCCAGGAGTAAGCGCCAGTTGACCTATAGGGGCAAATCCATCAGAGTGATCGCAGACTTCTCTAATGAAACTTTCCAAGCAAGAAGACAACTGTCATCTACCTTTAATCTACTTAAACAGAACAATTTCCAGCCCAGAATTCTGTACCCTGCTAAGCTAAGCTTCAAAATTGATGGAGAAATCAAATCATTTACAGATATACAAACATTGAGGAAATTCGCCACAACAAGACCAGCTCTACAGGAAATACTTCAACCTGTTCTGCACACTGACCACCACAATGGATCAGCAGCAAAGTAAGAGCTCATAAATTAAAGGACAGAACCAAACCTCCACACTGATGCAAAAGATAAAACTAAGCAATGGACTCTCACCAAATAAGACGAATAGAATACTACCACACTTATCAATTATCTCAATAAATGTTAATGGCTTGAATTCCCCACTGAAGAGACATAGATTGGTTGACTGGATTAAAAAACACAAGCCATCTATTTGCTGTCTGCAAGAAACACACCTAGCTTCAAAAGACAAATTAAAGCTCCGAGTCAAGGGTTGGAAGACAATTTTTCAGGCAAATGGAATTCAGAAGAAAAGAGGAGTTGCAATCTTATTTTCAGATACATGTGGATTTAAAGCAACTAAAGTAAAAAAAGACAAAGATGGTCACTTTATATTGGTCAAGGGAAAAATACAACAAGAAGACATTTCAATTCTAAATATCTATACACCCAATTTAAATGCTCCCAGATTCTTGAAACAGACCTTACTCAGTCTGAGCAATATGATATCTGATAATACCATAATAACAGGGGACCTTAACACTCCTCTTACAGAGCTGGACAGATCCTCTAAACAGAAATTAAACAAGGATATAAGAGACTTAAATGAGACCCTAGAACAACTGTGCTTGATAGACGAATATAGAACACTCCATCCCAAAGATAAAGAATATACATTCTTCTCATCACCCCATGGAACATTCTACAAAATTGATCATATCTTGGGACACAAAACAAATATCAACAGAATCAAAAGAATTGAAATTTTACCTTGTATCTTCTCAGACCATAAGGCACTTAATGTGGAACTCACCTCTAACAAAAATGCTCAACCCCACACAAAGGCATGGAAATTAAACAATCTTCTGTTGAATAACAGATGGGTGAAGGAAGGAATAAAACAGGAAATCATTAACTTCCTTGAGCATAACAACAATGAAGACACAAGCTACCAAAACCTGTGGGATACTGCAAAAGCAGTTTTGAGAGGAAAATTCATCGCTTTAGATGCCTACATTTGAAAAACAGAAAGAGGGCACATCAACAATCTCACAAGAGATCTTATGGAATTGGAAAAAGAAGAACAATCTAAGCCTAAACTCAGTAGAAGAAAAGAAATATCCAAAATCAAATCAGAGATCAATGAAATTGAAAACAAAAGAATCATTCAGAAAATTAAGGAAACAAGGAGTTGGTTTTTTGAAAAAATAAATAAAATAGATAAACCATTGGCCAGACTAAAGAGGAATAGAAAAGTAAAATCTCTAGTAACCTCAATCAGAAATGATAAAGGGGAAATAACAACTGATCCCACAGAGATACAAGAGATCATCTCTGAATACTACCAGAAACTCTATGCCCAGAAAATTTGACAATGTGAAGGAAATGGATCAATATTTGGAATCACACCCTCTCCCTAGACTCAGCCAGGAAGAAATACAGCTCCTGAACAGACCAATTTCAAGCACTGAGATCAAAGAACAATAAAAAAGCTTCCAACCAAAAAATGCCCTGGTCCAGATGGCTTCACTCCAGAATTCTATCAAACCTTCAAGGAAGAACTTATTCCTGTACTGCAGAAATTATTCCAAAAAATTGAGGAAGAAGGAATCTTCCCCAACACATTCTATGAAGCAAATATCACCATGATACCAAAACCAGGAAAAGACCCAAACAAAAAGGAGAATTTCAGACCAATCTCACTCATGAACATAGACGCAAAAATTGTCAACAAAATCCTAGCCAATAGATTACAGCTTATCATCAAAAAAGTCATTCATCATGATCAAGTAGGCTTCATCTAGGGATGCAAGGCTGGTTTAACATACGCAAGTCTATAAACGTTATCCACCATATTAACAGAGGCAAAAATAAAGATCACATGATCCTCTCAATAGATGCAGAAAAAGCATTTGATAAAATCCAGCATCCTTTGCTAATTAGAACACTGAAGAGTATAGGCATAGGTGGCACATTTCTAAAACTGATTGAAGCTATCTATGACAAACCCACAGCCAATATTTTACTGAATGGAGTAAAACTCAAAGCTTTTCCTCTTAGAACTGGAACCAGACAAGGTTGTCCTCTGTCACCTTTACTATTCAACGTAGTGCTGGAAGTTCTAGCCAATACAATTAGGCAAGACAAGGAAATCAAGGGAATCCAAATGGGAGCAGAGGAGGTCAAACTCTCCCTCTTTGCTGACGACATGATCTTATACTTAGAGAACCCCAAAGACTCAACCACAAGACCACTAGAAGTCATCAAAAAATACAGTAATGTTTCAGGATATAAAATCAATGTCCACAAGTCAGTAGCCTTTGTGTACACCAATAACAGTCAAGATGAGAAGCTAATTAAGGGACACAACTCCCTTTACCATAGTTTCAAAGAAAATGAAATACCTAGGAATATACCTAACGAAGGAGGTGAAGGACCTGTATAAAGAAAACTATGAAATCCTCAGGAAGGAAATAGCAGAGGATATTAACAAATGGAAGAACATACCATGCTCATGGATGGGAAGAATCAACATTGTTAAAATGTCTATACTTCCCAAAGCAATCTACCTATTCAATGCCATTCCTATCAAAATACCAACATCATACTTTCAAGATATGGAAAAAATGATTCTGCGTTTTGTATGGAACCGGAAAAAACCCCGTATAGCTAAGGCAGTTCTCTGTAACAAAAATAAAGCTGGGGGCATCAGCATACCAGATTTTAGTCTGTACTACAAAGCCATAGTGGTCAAGACAGCATGGTACTGGCACAAAAACAGAGACATAGACACTTGGAATCGAATTGAAAACCAAGAAATGAAACTAACATTTTACAACCACCTAATCTTTGATAAACCAAACAAGAACATACCTTGGGGGAAAGATTCCCTATTCAATAAATGGTGTTGGCATAACTGGATGTCTACATGTAAAAGACTGAAACTAGACCCACACCTTTCCCCACTCACAAAAATTGATTCAAGATGGATAAAGGACTTAAACTTAAGGCATGAAACAATAAAAATCCTCCAAGAAAGCATAGGAAAAACACTGGAAGATATTGGCCTGGGGAAAGACTTCATGAAGAAGACTGCCACGGCAATTGCAACAACAAAAATAAACAAATGGGACTTCATTAAACTGAAAAGCTTCTGTACAGCTAAGGAGACAATAACCAAGGCAAAGAGACAACCTACACAATGGGAAAGGATATTTGCATATTTTGAATCAGACAAAAGCTTGATAACTAGGATCTATAGAGAACTCAAATTAATCCACATGAAAAAAGCCAACAATCCCTTATATCAATGGGCAAGAGACATGAATAGTACTTTCTCTAAAGACGACAGACGAATGGCTAACAAACACATGAAAAAATGTTCATCATCTCTATATATTAGAGAAATGCAAATCAAAACAACCCTGAGATATCATCTAACCCCAGTGAGAATGGCCCACATCACAAAATCTCAAAACTGCAGATGCTGGCGTGGATGTGGAGAGAAAGGGAACACTTTTACACTGCTGGTGGGACTGCAAACTAGTACAACCTTTCTGGAAGGAAGTATGGAGAAACCTCAAAGCACTCAAGCTAGACCTCCCATTTGATCCTGCTATCCCATTACTGGGCATCTACCCAGAAGGAAAGAAATCCTTTTATCATAAGGACACTTGTACTAGACTGTTTATTGCAGCTCAATTTACAATCGCCAAAATGTGGAAACAGCCTAAATGCCCACCAACCCAGGAATGGATTAACAAGGTGTTGTGTATGTATACCATGGAATACTATTCAGCCATTAAAAAAAATGGAGACTTTACATCCTTTGTATTAACCTGGATGGACGTGGAAGACATTATTCTTAGTAAAGCATCAGAAGAATGGAGAAGCATGAATCCTATGTACTCAATTTTGATATGAGGACAATTAATGACAATTATGGTTATGGGGCGGAACAGAAAGAGAGAAAGAGGGAGGTGGGTGGAGCCTTAGTGTGTGTCACACTTTATGGGGGCAAGACATAATTGCAAGAGGGACTTTACCTAACAATTGCAATCAGTGTAACCTGGCTTATTGTACCCTCAATGAATCCCCAACAATAAAAAAAAAAAAAGAAATTGTAAATGACATGAACAAATGGAAAAACATTTCATGCTCATGAATCAGAAGCATTAATATTAATAAATTGACTATATTGTCCAAAGCAAAAAAAAAAAAAATGCATTCTAGGTTTACTCTATATGCCTCGCCAACAAGAGTGTACACTGTTGAAAGTTAATGAATGAAAGCAAAGAAAAAAGGAAAAACAAGGTTTTAGTGTAACTAAGTAAAATGGTTAATGAAATAAGGGACTTCAAGAGGAGAGAAAAAAAGAGGGCAATATTTTAACCTAAAACTCAATCAAGGATCTTAAAAATGGAAGGATTTGCATTATAAAGATACTAGCTGAGTTTTTTTGTTGGTACTAGCTGAGTTTTTTTTTTTAATTTTTTTCTTTTTCATTTTTAATTATTATGGGTACATACTTTAATCAGAGAGAACTTTTAAGCACATGCATTGCAATCCCCTGTTAATTCTACTTGGAATGGGAAATAAGACTGCAAAACTGTGTGCTCTTTACAGGTAAGTTTGTTTCATGTTGGAACTACTAAATACCATGAAAACTGTGGAAATAGGAAGTGTATTTTGTAAGGAAACAATTGCACAATTGCATGAGAGCTGTAGTGATAAAATTGGCTATATTGGACTAGTTGATACCACTGGTACATAATGCTAATTCTACTTCTCAATCCCATCACCTACATGGAACCACATTGTTACCTGTATCTTTTAGTATCATAATGGACTTGAAGATAATTGGAAAAATTTAAAGCAAATTTTAAATTACTTGGTTATAAAAGCAACTGATCTTAGGAATGGTTTTAATTTGGTGACAAAAATGACATCCAGATTTTTTATCTAATCAACTGCATATAACCTGGTACCATGTATTGAGGAGGAATTGGTAAATAGAATGATGTATTGGAACAGGTTTTTGAACATGGATTTAAATGGCATCTCTGTTACTCTTTATTCTGTTCTTCAAGCAAATTGCCCATATATAGAGATATATTACAGATAATATAGATATATATTTTTTCGAATCTCAATATTCATGCTTAAGAAATGGAAAACCTGGTATTGCCCTTTGGTGGGCACTAAAGAATGTTTCTCTCAACATTGCCTTTTAGAAAAAAGAGATATTGGAAAGTAAAACTAACTATAGTAGATTACCTTGAAGCCCAGAGTTAGTTTATATGAATCAAATGTGAATTTGCAGGTCTTCGATTTGCAAATAAGTCATATGGGGCAGGAGGCAGAGAATTACATAGATTATTGTGGAGTACTAAGTGCTTGGCAAGATCTGGGAAATTGGTATATTGAAAAATATCATCATATGGTAGTCATTTACTTACACTCTATGTATGTCCTTTGCTAGGTTTGAACATTTGTTCCTTCCAAAACTCATGTTGAAACTTAATCCCCACTATAGCAGTATCAAGAGGGCCCTTTAAGAGGTGACTGGACCATGAGAGCTGCCCTTGTAAATTATTAATCATTCGTGAATTTGTGGACTAGTGGGTTAATAGGTTATCACAAGAGCAGTTCTAGTGGCTACATAGGAAGAGGAAGGGAGACCTAAACTAGAATGCTCACACCCCTCCCCATATGATGCCCTGTAGGGCCTATGGTTTGTGCTGAGTTTCCATCAGCAAGGTGCCTCTCACTAGATGGAGCTCCTCATCCTTGCACTTCTCAGCCTCCACAACTGTAAGAAATAAATTTATTTTCTTTATAAATTATTCAATTTTAAGTATTCTGCCACAAGCAATAGAAAGCAGACTAAGATATCTAGTAAGGTGCTGTGAAGCTCACTTATTTACAAAGCCACTGAGAAGGTCACTGTTAATGTGAGCCACTGCACCTGAGAGATGAGCTGCAGATGGCTGCCTCCTGGGGGCAGAGCATGAAGGTCGGATGCTGCTGTTGACACACATTCCCCGATCTCAATAGTGATGATAGGATCTCTACAGCTGAAAAGGTAAAAATACATTGAACAGCAATTAACCGTGGAAATAGTGATTATTGAACCACACAGCAAAGAGAATATGATATAATCTGAACAATATGACCAATAGAGATTTTGCTGGTATCTAGTAGGTCATAACATCCCTAAGAAAGTACATTAACCCTTTAAGATGGTACTTATTTAACCAAAAACCTTCTCTATGTCTGGTGAAGAAAGAGTCCTGAATTGAATTCTCAGATAGAACTTTATTATACCTGTCTAAATTCCTATACTTGAAATTTCTCTTAAAAACATATTCTTTTGAATGAAGGGAAAGTTACCCACCTGGTTAAAAAGCTCCACACAGACATCTGAAGTACACAGTACATCTTTTTCCTCCTCTTCTCCCTAAGAGGTCTATCTTTTAAGTGTAGGATAGTCTTTATTTTGACCAGATCGTCTGTGTAATGGAGCTCTGTAGTCATTTAAACCTGGGGTTGAAACCTGGCTTGGCACAAATTAGTTTTTCAAGTTTGGATATTTTATTTAATCCCCCCTCTACTTCAGTTTCCCATCTATGAAACATAGTAAATGCCTTTCCAAGATGTCTATCTTGATTTAGCCAATCAACTTGCACTGGAAAAAGAAAATTACATAAACTTTGTTAGTGTAGTTCAACATCGGCTCTAAACTAAGTCTCTTCTCTTGGATCTTGGATCCAGAATGTATAGTGCTTCTTTGATCCACTGTAAGGGCCTATGAGAGTCACATGATAAATAGTTTATTTTGTTTAAGTACCTTCACTTTGGTTATTTCCCCAGTTCATGACTATATGTGGTCAAAATATAAAGTATAAGACACTGGCAAAATCCCAATAACACTTCCCTGGTGACTGAGGGGCTATTCAGTGGCAAGCTATTCATAAGGTTTGGCACTCTTTATCCTTACTAAAATAGTAAATCAAAAGCAATAATGAATTCCTGGAGGATTTAAAAAACTTAGGGCTATTGTCAAAAACAATAAAAAAGGGGGAGGGGCAAAGAAATCACCTTTTCCCAACCCTCTTTATCTTAACACTTGATCTATGGTGAAGAAAAAATGATTCTTAGAAAATAATAAAGATTATTCAAAGCATAATTAGGCATTGATTTTCATTTTTATTGCAGTAAATTAAAATGGTTTCTATACCTATTATGCAGATATTGATCTGTTAGATGTCATGGTTGTTTCTTTTCTATATCCCAGCAATCAGAAGAATTGAAGAAGCAGTATGCTTTCCTCAAGGTTCTACAAAAAAATAGATCTTCACTGACATGTTTATGCCTACATAAACACTCTGCTTTTCTGGTCATAATTTAGTCTGCAGAAACATTAACTACCTCACCCCACCATAGGACATGACATGTTTATGCTACAATGTCCTGTTGCTGATAGCACCTGTTGATCAGGAAGTAGTATCCAGGATGCCAGAATACAGTAGTAGTATTCTACAATAGTACAGGCATCTGATAGTTTCTGGCATCTACAGTATATTCTAGACTTGTTGGGATACCTCCTCCAGAAAAGACAAGTTGCTTCAATTTATTTTTTCTTATACTGAAAAAAAGTATAATGGTTGTTGGACCCCTTTGGATTCTGTAGCGAACACAAATCATGTTTAAATGTATTGCTCTGACACATTTACTAAGTGGCGTATCAGACTGCCAGTTTTGTGTTGGACTGGAAGCAATAGAAATCTTTCCAGCTGGCTCAGACTTGATCTACTGAAAGACTTTTTCCACCTAGCCCCTATTAGCTGCTGAATGTGATGATGCTTAAATGCTTGTCTGATCAGGATGATTCATGAAGCCTATCATAGGCTTAGTAGGCAAGTCACAGCAGAGGCTGCTTAGAGTTTGAAGTAATTCTAGCCTTCTTTCAAGTAACCAGAAATCATTCCTAGCTCACTATTGTGCCAGGTAGATATTTAGCACCTGATGATGGAAAAAGTGACTACCAGTTCTGAACCTCTCATGATAATCTTGGTGTTAGTTCATTTAAAACTCATAAAGCCAGTCACACCTAGAAGCACTTCCTTGCAACTAGGTATGTTATATTCAAATCAGGGTTCAGGAACAGATTTTGATTTCCACTACTGTCACTTCACCTGGAATCCATATTCATAATCTTATTAGCATTCCCTAGTGAAAATAATTCAACCCAGAAGTAGAATGCTGCAGTCGAACAGGACAGTGGAGGAAAGAATGTGAAAAGGCAATTGTGGCAATAAGTAAAACTTCAAATGTTACATATTGCTTTCCATCTGCTCTGAAATTAGGGATTACCAGAATTATAAAAGTGACCATCCATTGGCCATAGCTCATGGTTTATGCAAATAATAAGAAATTTAAAAAAGAACAAGAATTGATAACAAGACAGTTTCTAGAAGAGTAATGGAGATAGACCCCTCTGAATAGGCCTCGTGAGAATATTTATTTCTGATGTGAATGTTCTGTAAGGGAGGCTCAATAATAGGACAGACATGGTACCCCATCTTAAGGATGCCGATCAGCTTCTTTGCATCCCAGCTCTTGTGTAATTGGTTTATGTACAGTGTGCCCAGTGTCAGGGAGAGATTACTTGTAAGATCAATAGCATGAACTTGCTCACACTAAGGCATAATCAATACTGGCAATGCTAAATGCCCAGTCAACCAATTGCAGAGAACTATCAATATGGTGCCAATCTGGGGGGAGTCAGGTGGCTACTGGATAGAAAAAGGATCGCATTGGACATTTCTTTTACAAGAAGAGTTCATTACTTTTTCTGGACTAATAAACATTTTTTAGAAATAATTATGCCAATTCTGTCCACGCAGTTGCAATACAAACACTCTCAACTGATTTACTAAATATCTTATTTACTGTCACGTTTTCACACACATTTGTTGTAATTAAAACAATTTTTTTCTATTGTAAAATAAATTAGGAGTCTAACTGGCATAAGATTCATTGATCTACTGGAAGCACATGGTCTTGGAGAATGAGAGAACTAGTGAAAAATCAACGAGTCTCAGACACGTGAGGAAAAAAGAAAACCCTGTCTATTTGGAGTTTTCTTCTCTATTGCTAGAGTCTACACATCCTGGGGTTAAGAGATGCAATAAGACATGATTGCAAGAGGGACTTTACCTAACAATTGCAATCAGTGTAACTGGCTTATTGTACCCTCAATGAATCCCCAACAATAAAAAAAAAAAAAAAAAAAAAAAGAGATGCAATAAATAGGGGGTACTTTCAAAATTACATCAATTTTTAAATCACAAAAGAATAAATAGTTAAATAGAAAATTATGTTTCTCATCTCTTAATTATGGTGTCATATTTTAATAATTTGGTACTTAGGGATATCATGTTTCAAGTACTTAAGAATGAGGTCTCTAAACTGAAAACTACACCTCCCACCAGGCAATATTATGAAGCTCAAGCCACCAGCTCAGTAACCTGTAAGATGGCATTATTCTGTTGTTTTAATGCTTTATCCTTTAAATAAAGGTTTAATGTGCTTGATGCAACAAGATCAGAAGAGGGAGTAGTACTTACCAGCCCAGTTAGTATCACAGTGCACCTCGGTCTTATTGTGTGCCTTAGTAGACTAGAAATATCCAAACTGACTGAACAACAAGAGCTCTGAATCATCAGGAATGAAAATTTCAGTAACTGCCCCTCCATCCCTAAACAAAAAAACATTGACAAGACAAGGTGCTAATAAAGGATAAAAGGAACACGGAATGGGTGATGAAGAATGAATGTAATAAAAATCGACCAAGTCTTGAGAACTTTTCAAGAATGAGGATGCCAGAAGTTATCAATAACTTTATCTTTTATGACTTATTTAGATATTTAGATACATCAATTGATCAATCAAGTGTAAAATTTCCTTCTGCCTTTTTCATCTCTTGAAGATAATAATCAGTTTCTCCTTTGGGGGAGAAGACAAATGTGTGTGTATAGGGCTTATTATAGATTTTTTTGTTTGTTTACAAATTTCAGTGTGGGGAATGGATTTGTTATATTTATATGATTTTTAAGGATTCTTTGATTTAGAGGTAGACATTACATTCCCTTAACTGGAAATTGAGTTCGACAGACCGTTGAAACAAATGTAATATATCACATGTGATGATACTGGATTCTGAGACTCATGAAAAGCAATGGAGCATCTTTCTTACACACTAGAACACTCCTGCCCTGAATCCTGAGCTGCCTTACTGAGGAAGGCGAGGCCTCATGAAGGCGAGGCCTCATGACCAAGACACTGTAGAGGTCTTAGTCTACTACAGAGGTCTCTAATGCCAGCCATGCACCCATCCGTCCCAGATGAATTTTCAGATAGCTACAAGCTGTAGCCAGTATTTGATAGTAACTGCATAGACACTCAAGTGATAACGTTGAGAAAAAGAAAATGACTGTGTGAAGCTGCTAAGCATCGGGATAATTTGTTTCTTTACCATAGTAACTTGAATAGGATCTTTTTTGGTGGTAGTTGGCAGATACAGGTGGCACTTTTTTCGACAGTCACTCTTACCTCCTAAGGTAAGCATACAGAGTCTGGACAATAGCTGCATTTCCTATATTCCCTTGCAGCTAAAACACATTGTGGTTTTCATTTTCATTTTCTCTTTGGACACACTCAAGATGGGCTTATTTAAAAACTGAGTAACACAATCAACAGTATAATTCTAGACTGGTGACTATGGTGATCACTTCCTAATAGTTCTAGAAGGCTTTCAAATTTTAGTAGTTGTTAGTTTGTTACAGAAATGAAGACATTCGAAGTGTGCAGCTTTATTAGTAGCTTCCTGATTCTGCAAGTTCCTGACGTGGTTCTTCCCTGGCTTGTGTCTATGATCCTGAAATCTGACCCTGAAGTTTCTTCACCTCTCCCAGTGCTTCAGTGAGCTATTTCTAATACTTAAAAAATCTCTTCCTACTTAAACTATCTAGTGTGTATTATGTTGCCCACAAATGACTACTTTGATCTCTTCTTTGGGTTGTTAGAAAGACAAAATGAAAAAACATATAAATTGAACACACAAACTCAAGAAATATTAATTTTTGTCTTCCCATTACCTTATACCTTGAAGAATATTAGTGGTTGTCCATCAATATCCTAGTTTATTTCTGATCAAATACTTGTATTTTAAACATTTCCTTGATAGCAAAAAGTAAAATATCCATTATGCATTTCAGAAAACAAACAAACAAAAATGAGTCAGGAATCACTATAAAAGTTAAACTTTTTTTTTTTTTGTAGAGACACAGTCTCACTTTTTGGCCCTCGGTAGAGTCCCATGGCCTCACACAGCTCACAGCAACCTCCAACTCCTGGGCTTAAGCGATTCTCTTGCCTCAGCCTCCCAAGCAGCTGGGACTACAGGTGCCTGACACAAAGCCCGGCTATTTTTTGGTTGCAGTTTGGCCAGGGCCGGGTTTGAACCCGCCACCCTCGGTATATGGGGCCGGCGCCTTACCGACTGAGCCACAGGCGCCGCCCTAAAAGTTATACTTTTTCAAAAGTATAATTTACAAGAGTAGAACTTAACAATAAATATGCCTATTTACCATGTTTCTAATAATGTTCTAATAATGCAAGTAACTGTAAGATTAGAATCGAAAGAAGTTGCCTTTTCTGTTTAATAAGAATGTCATAACCTCTTTTCATCTTTTATTACTAAGGTTTATCTTTCATAATCATGTTCAATCCTATGGGTACAGGATAAAAAGATTTGAAGTAGCTAGCACAGGGAAAAGTTCATTATAGAAGGGAACTGATTATCAATATTGGAAAAATAATCTAACATAGATTATCATCATGCATTTTAATTTTACTTGGCTAAGTAGACAAACAGGTCTAAGGATCTGCAAATACCTTTAATATTTGAGGAGAAAAAAAGAATTTTAAGGTATAATCATGTTGGCTTTATGAAGTTGTACACATCTTTTACCTGTTAAAAATTTAATGATAAAAATACTTTATAATAGAAGTTTACTTCTCACTATCCAAAGGAAAGATCAGTGTTACTCAATCTGTTATGAAAACCAAAATTTTTTTTCAATATTATGAATTTTTCCTTTGTTTTAGGAGAATGTAATAAGTGAATGCAATAAAAAGTGCTAGTAATACTTTCCTGACTATTTATTATATACACTATAAGAATATAAATATATTTAAACTATTCACATTACTATTTTCTCTATGACCTGAAATAATATTAGCCTTGCATTTGTAGTAGGACTGCTGATTGTGCTTATTTAATTGTTCACTCTGTTTAATGTTAATTATATTTTCATTTTTAATGAGTAAATTTTCTTTTTTTTTAATTAAATCATAGCTGTGTACATCAATATGATCATGGGGCACCATACACATGTTTCATAGAATATTTGACACATTTTCATCTCATTAGTTGACATAGCCCTTCTGGCATTTTCCTAGTTACTTTGCCAAGACATTTACATTCCACATTTGCCAAGGCTCACATGTACCCTTGTAAGATGCACCACAGGTGTGATCCTTTCAATCCCCCTCCCTCTACCTCCCCCTTCCTCTACCCACCTCCCCCCTCCCTCCCCACGCTTTCCCCCTTCCCCCTGTTCTTAGGTTGTAACTTGGTTATAGCTTTCATGTGAAGGTCCTAAGTTAGTTTCATAGTAGGGGTGAATACATTGGATATTTTTTCTTCCATTCTTGAGACACTTTACTGAGAAGAATATGTTCCAGCTCCATCCATGTAAACATGAAGGAAGTAAAGTCTCCATCTTTCTTCAAGGCTGCATAGTATTCCATGGTGTACATATACCACAATTTGTTAATCCATTTGTGGATCGATGGGCACTTGGGTTTCTTCCATGACTTAGCAATTATGAATAGGGCTGCAGTAAAGATTCTGGTACAAATATCTTTGTTATGATGTGGTTTTTAGTCTTCTGGGTATATGCCCAGCAGAGGAATTACAGGATTGAATGGCAGATCTATTTTTAGATCTCTAAGTGTTCTCCATATATCTTTCCAAAAGGAATGTATTAGTTTGCATTCCCACCAGCAGTGCAAAAGTGTTCCCTTTTCTCCACATCCACGCCAACATCTCTTGTCTTGAGATTTTGTGATATAGGCTAGTCTCGCAGATGATATGATTGTATATCTGGAAAACACTAGGGACTCTACTACAAAACTCTTAGAAGTGATCAAGGAATACAGCAACGTCTCAAGTTACAAAATCAACATTCATAAATCAGTAGCCTTTATATATACCAACAATAGTCAAGTTGAAAAAACAATTAAGGACTCTATCCCATTCACAGTGATACCAAAGAAGATGAAATATTTGGGAGTTTATCTAACAAAGGATGTGAAAGATCTATATGAATTTTCTTTTTTAATGAGGAGATATATTATTAAAACTAATCATATTTCTTATATAATGAATGTGCTCATCCTAAAGAGAAGCAACATTTCCAACTGCTTTCCAAACTTTCCTTTCATTCATGAAATATGTGTACAATCATGCAGGGAGCCCCTCTACTTAAAAACCTAAATATATCATTATGTCAGAACTAAGCTAAATAAGACAGTAGCTGACGGCAGAAAGAAGTCACTGCTCAATGAGGAAAGAAGATAACTTGAATAAAAATTAACACTGTATCTAAATACTTTATGTGAATAAACTATCCCATTGTCCAGTGATAGAAGCAAAAAGAAAAAATTGTATTCCATTTTATTCTTGGAATACTAATTATTTTCATTTTGTTAAGATTTACCTTGTTAAATGAAGGGTTGGCTTTTTGAAAAAAAGAATACTGGGTAAAAAAAGACCTTCAGCTCCACAAATAAGTAATCATCAAATCAGCAGTAAGCTAAATCATTTTGGAAGCAATAATATGTCTCCTTTTTTTTTCAGATAAGGGTTTGCTATACACTGAAAACCTTCTCAGTCCGATAATATTCAATAAATTCACAAGTGCTATCAAGTTGGCAGCAAGACTGCCAGACACCAAAGAAAGCTGGTGTGGACAAGAGTAATGCCAGGAAGCACTAATTGCAACTAAACTATTATATTTAACAAGTTGTCAAAAAACAACAACAACAACAAAGTATTCAAAGTATTTTACTAGTTTTTCTAAACTAATTGATTATGCATGGTTAACTATGGAGATGTAATTCTTCTTTGATGAGGCATAAAGTAAGTCTTTATGTATATAAAATTGTCATATTCATTAATTCACTTGCAATGTTGTCTTTGCTGTTGTTGAGCGGGGAATACATATAGTAGGAAAACCCTAGAGGCAGTTCTATTAAAAACATGACTGAAATGGCACTGCAATCTATAAAGATTTTAAAATATTTCAGCAAATTATTTAACAGTGGTTCAGTCAAAAATGAGAGTCTACTATCTTTCCCCTTGAATATGGACCAGGCTTACTCAGATGTTTTGATGAATAGAATGAGACAGAAGTGAGGCTCCATGACTTCTGAGACACATGATGAAGTGCAGTGCAATTTTTGTCTGCCTCTCTTTTCTCTCTCTATAATGATTATCTTCAATGTCCACTATTCTGGTGATGGGCACCCTGAAGCCCTGCTTTCATCATTATAGAGTAACAAAACTTTGGTACCCCCCTTAACATTTTGAAATAAAATACAATCCCTCGCTTCTTGGCCTTTTGGCTAAGATCAAGTGAAATAAAATAAAACTTGTGGTCTCTGTGAATAATAGAGTCCTAAGGAGTCCACTGTGGTATCTCAGGCAAGAAGAGTAGTAGTTAGGAGGACAATGGCTGTCATGCAGGTGTGTGGTCAGGAAATAGAAAGTACATTTTGAAGTAAGAGAGAGAGAGATAGGGAGAGAGAAAGATTCTTTTTTTTTTTTTTGTAGAGACAGAGTCTCACTTTATGGCCCTCAGTAGAGTGCCATGGCCTCACACAGCTCACAGCAACTTCCAACTCCTGGGCTTAAGCGATTCTCTTGCCTCAGCCTCCCGAGTAGCTGGAACTACAGGCACACAGGTAGTAAATGTGTCAGGACTTAAATGAAAAGTGTTTCATCAAGAAAACACAATCATTTTCGATTTGCCTCAATTCCAAAACTATGAAGAATATTTCTGTACCATTGCCACAGTTAATGAATTGTAAGCAACAACGAAATATCTTTAAAAAATGAGAAAACTTATTTATAATTTAAAACAATGATACATTTCTGGGAATCAATTTGGTCAGAATATTTGAATCTTAACAATGTTTCTTTCTCATAATATCCATTAGTCTATATCTCATGGTCTAACCTAAATAAATTGTTGGAAAGGGCAGCTAGGCTTTATATACGTAAATATTTAACAGAACAACATTACTCATATTGGAAATATGAATCAGAACTAGATAATAAAAATAAAATAATGAAACACCCTGTGTTTGCTGAAAGTTCCCAATGTTAAGCTCACTGGACAATCACTGAGTGACTGTGATCAGTAATACCTGACTAAAGCCAGTGGAACAGTACGTATCTTTCTAAAACTGCGATAATTAGCCTTTGTGGAAATTCTAAATGGATATTAATTTTCTCTGAAAGTTATTGCTCTTATTTCATCTATTCTGCTGCCTTTCAAAATCAAAGTAGAATCCCTTAGAATTCCTGAAGAATATTCATATCTTACTGCTTTTCTTCATTAGCCCCGTTTTCCTCATATTTTATAGTACTCTACATACAAAACGTTAGATATATATTTCTTACCTCCTCAGGAATTTCATTATATATCACAATATAATGCATATAGTCGAAGTGTGTTTTTCAATGTTAGATACTGTTAGAATCCTGAGACACTTGAAGAATACTGGTGTCTAGAGCTCGTATGGAGAGATCTCATGACTCTGGCCTCGGTATGCTTAGAAGGCTGTTGAAGTAACTATAATACATCTTCATATATGAACCACTATGAAAAAGTTATATAATTAGTTTATTAATGCTTACCTTAACAGTTATTGAACCACTATGAAAAAGTTATATAATTAGTTTATTAATGCTTACCTTAACAGTTATTTAACATTATAATTTTTATAATCAGAAAAATACAAAAACAGAAGTTTCTAAGTTTCAAAAATATTTAAACAAAAAATTAAAATTTGATGATGAAATTTAGGTAATCACTTTCAGTAGTGTTTAATTGTATTGAACACGAAGCTTATCAAGAAATTGACGGCTTTCAAATTCATCCCAGTAATCATTAAAGAAAATTATTGCATAAGGGAGAACATATAATAAAATACAAACAATTTTTTCATTTTAAACATACGTACAACTATTATATTGACTTTATATGAATGTATAGGCAATAAAAAGAATTTACCTTAACAATAGTTCTAGTTTCAGTTAATGAGAAGACATGGAATGTAAGAGAAAGAAAACAAAGATTAAAACTTAAAATTATTTCAGGATACAATGGTTTCACAGTTTAATCTCCAAATTATCTTTTTAAAAAAAATTTCAAATCAGTATGAGGTTATAAATGATAGGTTACATTGATTGCATTTGTTAGGTAAAGTCCAAATTGTAGTTGAGCCCGTCACCCAGGAGGCGTGTTATGTACCCTTATATTGTGCCCATTAGGTAAGAGTTTACCACTTCCCATTTTCTCCTCTCCCCCCATACTCTTTTTCCAAATTATTTTTTAAAGTGAAAAGAAAATAAAAGAGAATCAGAAATAATGTGATGAAAAGGAATGCAGGAAGACTATACACCATATGAGATCTCATCATATCCCCCAATTCAACCTTATTCATTATGGGCCAAGTGTCCCAGTATTATTCAGATTTAAGAGTAACTATACAGTGTTTCATTTGAGGGAAGATAGACGTACATCACATAGAAGTTCACCCTCCGGTCCTTCCCCTACAGTGATAGATGTTTGAGAAGAGATGATGTTGCTAGAGTATCTTGCCTGAAGATGCAGGGATTTTCTAAAGCAGTAGAGCAGGAATCTCTGAGTGCTCTTCAGAAATCAAGATGTTATTGGATCAAAATGTTGCAAAAATTGAGTGCCAGACACAGACATTTATAAACAGAAATTGGAACCTTTTTTCTCAGAGTCAGTAAGTGAATAAAACCATCAGGGTAGGGAATCACACTCTTAATGACTGACCAATTTAGTGAATAAAACTGAGATTAGAAACACCGCTGTCATACACACACACACACACACACACACACACACGAACACACATGCACACAGGAATGCTAAATTATAGTTTTAAAATTTTAAAAATCAATAAAGTTTATGAATGGAGCAGTGGTGGCTCACACCTGTAGTCCTAGTTCATGATGAACTTTAAATTTTTTTTAGAAATATATAAAACTATGTATGTGTGGCAGTTAAATGAGTTGTCTTCCTTAAAAGTTTCACTAACAAGTTGCATCTAGAATTCTGGCAGGAAGTTGCTTCTACTAATTCAATACAATTTCACATATCTTTTGAACACAGAAGGGAGGCAGAAACCATTTTTCCGCCTGCCGTGATAGAAAACAGAAAACAAAACAAGACAATAATAGAATTAAGTAAAAATATATCAGTAACCTTAATACATGTAATAAGAGGTTAAGATATTAAAATGCTAAGAATTAAGATTGGCTTTAAAATATCCATCTATATTTAATGGGTTCTTTGAAAACTGCTCAAGTAAGAAATAAGAAAAAAATCAATTAAAAATAAGGTATTAGAAAAAGATATGACCTGGCAAAAGAACATTAGGTTGGAAAAACCATGAATCACCTCTAAGTAAAAACAGCTTAGTTTCAGTATAAATTAAAATTGATGGTGGTGAAAATAAAAGTAGTAATTTGTGTCTCCGCAGTTGAAGAATAGACACGTGAAACAGCAAACACACAAAAAATGCATGATAAAACTGTCTCAAAATAAAAACAAACGCCAATTTTTAAGTTAAAGGGTACATAGTGTTTCAAAAAACTCTGATGTTCAATTAGCTTCAGCTAGTTTCTCAAACATGTACAGAAATAATTGAAATACTGTTTTAAAGATTTATCGTTTGGATATGTTATGCCAGGTGTAGGGAGACTGCTTTCTGTTTTGCCTGTCTCAGAGCCCTGACAAAGCCCATCACACTCGTTTTATTTTTTATTTTTTTATTAGATCATAACTGTGTACATTACTGTATTTATGGGGTACAATGTGCTGATTTTATATGCAATTTGGAATGTTTACATTAAACTGGTTAACCATCACACTCTTAATGACTGGGGACGACAGAGAATGAAAAAGAGCCAGGCAGCTTGCTGCTATTCCAACAGATGCAGGGTGCGGCAGACAGGGGCTGACGCGGCTGTACCCTTGGTTGGGGGAAGATTGTGCATAGGCAAGGACTCTGTTCACTGCACTAGGAAACTTAAACTAATAGACTCTTTGTCATCAAGTGCTTCTAGGATCTCTGTCTGAATGAACAGACACAGTCGATTAAATGTCTACAGTCAGAAGGAGTGCGTGTTACTTTTTTCCTGAAATTCCCTGTCTATACTTAATCATATGGTCACACCATATTTTCAAGAGCTCAGATATACTAGGGATGACTTTGAATAATTTTAAAAGCATGAAATACGTAAGTGACAGAAATTTTGTATACATATTCTGTTCTTATTTGTGTGACAGAGATGTTAATACAAACAATATATATATTTAAAATTTAGAATTATTGATCTGCTAGATATATTGACAAAGCTCAGTTATTGAAGAAATGAATGATATTGAAGAGCCACTTAAAAGCCACGTAATAGAGCCCTCTTGAAAAATAAAAGATATTTCTAGGTAAGCTTGGGAAAAGTCATGTAAGTCATTTTAATGATGTTTAACCATTTTCTAGTCTTAGAACAGGCATCCCAAACCATTGGGGAGCAACAGTGAAAATACAGAAAGGGGCATTCATAAGGAATAAATGAGTTACTACATATGATATATTATTGCAACGTGTCTTTGTGGATTTGTAAAAGAGTTCTTCAATTTTCACTCTCTTCAACAGTGACCATTCAAAAGAAAAGCATGCCATTGAATTGATCTCTAACTGTAGACATTAAGATGTCAGTGAGCCCCCTGTAACCTCTATGCTGTTTTTCATATAAGCAATTTAATTGCCTAAGCCATTGTTGATTTTCTATTAAAAATTTACTCGCTGTTCTGTATTCCTGAATATGTCTAATGAATAAACTTGAGAAAATGGATTATTTAATAAATAACTTTTTTGTCAAATAAATATATTCATTTCTTGCTTCATGGAGGAAATAAAATAAATAATGATCATTTTTCTAAGAATTGGAAAACTGATCTATTAGGTCTAAAAGTGAGCTAGCTTTCTTATAAATTAGTTCTCAGCTAATGTCCAAATATGCCTTGTGCTCCTCAGAAATCATTAATTTCTAGACCTGAGACCAAAAGTTTTAACTCAAATGTTTAATTTAGTGACATGCTATCGTCTTGACAGAAGTAGGTAACTCTGCACAATTTAAACTTTAAAATGTTGGACCACCATTTTTTCCCTAACCAGAGATGCTTTTGATCCAACAGCAAATTATCAGTTTGTGGATTTATGGCAGCCTGCATTCTGGAAAAAAAGCACAGGGCCCACACAGATTTAAACTTTTCTAAACAGCGTGCTCTTAGTTGTAAATCTGTAAGAGCTAGAATAAAAAATGATGCAATAAAATAAAACAGAACAGTGGACACTAGGTTTACTAATAAATTTACAAACTATAAATAATTGTCAATCATAAATACAAGCTGATATTAGCAAAATATCATAGTTACAACTACATCATCTTGTCTCCCTTAGGCTAGAGAGTTTCCTAACTAAACAGTTATGGATTTCATAATTAGTCTTATAACTACCTAGTGTGAAATTTCAAATTCATATCACCTTTCTGGATTTGTAAAATAAGGAATTTTATTCCATAAAGCAATTACAATGTTTTAATATTTATTATCTATATTTAAATTGTGAAGAGCAAGCAAATAACAAAAGCAATATTTCTTTTCTAATCCTTGCTTATTATGAGTATTTTTTTAAAGTTATTTGCAGTGTTCTACTAACCGAAATGCTTAATAATCCGTTTCCATTATGACCTTAATCATCTAGTTCTTGCAGTTAATTATTTATAGCAATGAAAGTTAGGATTCCTAAAGAAATAAAACATTTATTTGTGACCTAGGTGGCATGCAAATATTACCCTTTAACCAAATCCCACCTTTTCTGATCCCTTTGCTGGCACAGGGACAGAACTTATTATAGAAAGTTCAAGACCTCATGCTTCAATATTGTAAATTAGAGAGTCCTAAAGTTGTGACACAATCTTCCAAATGAATGCTGCTCTCTGGGAGTATTTTGGATATTTAGAATCTGCTTACCATGACAGAAAGCTATGCCACTGACAAACAAAATACATAATTTCTGTAAAGACTTGGAAAGTACCCTGCAGAAATTGTTTGAAAAGTTTTTGTCATCTCAGGAACTGATTTTACAAGAAAATGTGGATGTTCAATTAAAAGGAGATACGATTCCTCCCACAGCCATTTTGATTTCAGCATGACGGGCAGAAGAACATGAGCAGAAGGGAAGATGTCCTGTCCTTCCTGTGTAAAAGAAGGTCGTAACTGGGAAAACCTAAGATGTCAAACACGGCCTAAGTAGCATAGGATGAGTATATTTTCCGACTTAGTTATTGTCAAGTTTTACATGGGACAAAAAAGTTTTGTGAGTGCAGGGCGGCACCTGTGGCTCAAAGGAGTAGGGCGCCGGCCCCATATGCTGGAGGTGGTGGGTGCAAACCCAGCCCCTCCAAAAACTGGAAAAAAAAAAAAAAGTTGTGAATGCATTTATGTTAAGAATCAAGGAAAAGAAGAATAAGAAAAAGGGGATAAATACTTAGTAATGACTAATAGATAAAAAAGAAGTTGGAAATATTTAAATCTGGAACAACCAAAAAGAATCAGAAGCATTAAACAAAAGATTGTGAGCTGTTACTTTTATTGAAATGCTCACAAAATGGTTCATAAGTTAATAAGAAGTAAAATGCTGTTATATTTAGAACAATTGTTTCTGCATTGTACTGTTGCACAGAAATTTAATAACTTGTTATTAATCTTGGAAGCATCTGCCCGGTACTCTATTTAAGGCATCTAATTTTTAATATTCTTTTGAATTTATTATCTTATTTGTAGCCTTTGGTACTTGACAGCTATGAATAAAATTAAATTACAAGTCTACCTTTTGGAAAGTTCAGTATATGTATTGGTTATTAAACTGATTCATAGTCTTCAAAATGCTATATCTGCTTGTCTAGAGCAGAGTCAAATTTAGTCTGCCTCCAAGTGTTTCATTCTGGAAAATGAAGCCTTGAAAAAGAAGGATTATTCAGAATGTCATGCTTCTGAATTGCCCCTTCGACACATACCTATTTTTGAAGATGATGGAAATACATGTTACTAGTATCTATATGTACAAAACTAACAGATTATGTACAAATTAAAGAACAGAAAATATATAAGGATAACTGTGCCAGAACATTAGCACACAAGATATAGTAAGTTACTTAGATTACTTACTCAGGGCTAAGCTTCAAGCTTACTACCCGGCTAGCCTTGGGAAAGCTACTTACATACTCTGTGCCCCAGTTTTCTCATCTATAAAATGGGACAAATACTGCCAGAGATGATTATTTATAATGTATTATGAAAAATAACTGACACATGATACAATTGGCTAAATAAATCAATTCAAAATTATAATCATTTTGGAAAGACTGTTGTTGGCGTATAACTGTAATATTTTACAGTACATAATATAGAATAATCAATACTATATAACATATATATGCTGTCCACCCACTTCATTTCATAGTATTTATTTCAAATGGTACGTAATCTGTAACGCTTCCTGAATGTATTCCTCCTTTCAGGCAGTTTCTTTTATCTGCTTTTAAACATGCTGCATTTGTATTCAGCACATAGTATTATATATTTACATATTTATTATTTGATTTATATTTACCCGTGAATCATGACCTCTGTGAAAGTGTGGATCCTGTCTTACCAGGTAGCTTTAAAATTCTATTGTTCAATAAATATCTTGTTTTTATATTGTACATTTTTAAAGAACTGACAAATGATTAATATATAATATTTACTCTTTTACCACCTGTACCATAAGCCCTGGGCTCAGAGTGTTATTCCATAAATATACATGGTATTGCCGAAGAAAGGAAAAGTATATTTCATGCTAGCTGGTTTCCAGTGCATTGCCCAGGGGAATAATTATCCATGGTAAAACGAGTGACTCTCTGCAGCCGCTAACTTAGCGGCCTGCTGTGCAGATCTCCTGCAGAGGCAGCAGCTGAGCTCTGGGTCAATCCTGACTGTACACAACATCTGCCCTTGTGACTTTGTTTGGGGCAGAAATTGAAACCAGGATTTGTTTTCTCCACCTGTGGCATTATAACACTTAATGGACTCTGGTTATCATAGTTAAACATGCTTTTGTATCCCACTTTCTGTTACTACGAAGCAAAGATTTTCACTTTTTTTTTTTTTTACTAGTACAGCCCATAGAAAAATAATACATATTGTAACTATAATAAATACCACAGACACACACACATAAGTGAAGCCAAATTTGAGACAATAAAATTAACTCTTGTTTCCTCTGATGAACTGTGAATTATTTTATCCTAGTCTGATTATATCTAATATTCTTCAACACTATTCTTTACCTCATTTTATTTTTGGAGGCCATTTTTTTTTTTCTGATTGAAACAGGATGCATCTGGAACTTGGTAAAAACGTTACTCTGAAGGATGACATGCTGTATCTAGGGTACCACTCAGCCACCCTAACTCCTGCCCCTGCCAAAGTAAAATTTTGTAACACTATATAGCTGGTATTCTGACTCAAAGCATCTATAGCACACCCTCAAATTCTGAATAAGATTTCTCCAACCATTTTACATAGTGTTCAAACTCATCCCAAAGCATGAGGTTAAATTAAAATCATTAATAGCAAGTTTTTCAGAATAAGCTTTTCTCTTAACTTCCATAGCTTGACTTCAGAACTTTATGCTGCATAACATACATTCTAACCTCTTCAGAATATATTCTATGTTGGTTTTGCTTATATGTTTCGTACAAACATGAGCTGGAATTGAATTCGCTTCTGAAATGTTACACTATAGAAAATTACCTTTTTCCATCCTAAAAAAAATAAAAGATGATGCAACTATTGTCCTTCATACAAAAGTGAAAGGAACTGAACTCCCCTACCTCTGTCCTATTCCTCTTGTCTCCAGCCAGGCTGTTTTATCAAACAAAAATTTTCTCATTATGATGAATGCATAAAGCCGGACTGTCCCTGACTGGGAAAGTGACAACTACAGAGGGTCAATAGCTAAAGGTCTTTTTAAAGAAAATATAATTTCTCCACAGGAGAGCCATGAGACAGTGATGTTGCTGGGCAGCAGCAGCCCTGCCCCCCAATTTGTCCCAGAGGGTACCTGATTTGCCTTTCTGTCCCCACCCCTCGTGGAGGGCACAGATACAGGGGCTGCCCTGCAATGTTCCTCTAATGCTAATGCATACGGCAGGGAATGGTTTGTCCTCCGCAAATGAGCATGTAACTTTCAACATCTATATAATTAGTTCCACACAGACCTTTGTTTTCTGCTGTAGAAAGGAAGAAAAAAATACACGAGTCATTTAAATCATGTTATATTAATTATTACCATATGTATTCAAAATTATCAGCATTATGAAAGTTAAAACTTAAAGCTATATTCCTAAAATGTATCAAGTTGCTATTATTATGGAAAAATAAACACACACAGATCATTAAAATATGCTTCCTTTTTATAATATATTATTTTCCTACATAAAAACTAAACAATGAGAATATTTCAGATTGTATATGAAACCAGCACATTGTACCCCTTGATTGCACTAATGTACACAGCTATGATTTAACAGTAAAAAAAAGAAAATCTGCTAAGAACAACAACAAAAAAAAAAACTAAACAAATGCATTTATATTTAAGATTTTACTTAGTTTGATATAGAATGACATAATAAAAGTCGGTAAGAGCTGCAAGCTGAGAGAGAATTAGGCCAACGAATGTGACTTATTTTACCATTGAGGTCAGCAGTATGCATATTGCAGTTCAGTTATTTTAAGGTAAGTTTTTATTAAAAGGACAATTTTAAATACATGTACAACTTTGCAAACAATATTCTTTTTATTTTCTGAGGATAAAATTTTAGCAAATCCTAATAGAAGTTCATGTGTGATAAAGTTGCACTCATAAAAGACTGACAGCTACCTATTTCAGACTCTTAAAACTTAAGACATTCCTAAGTTGTTAATGTTAATTATCTATATGACAGCTCTTTGTTCTAAATGAGTATGTAAATAGCTAAATTCATTTACAAGTTAATACATTTTAATCTCTTCTAAATGATTTTTCCTTCTCCTCTTTTTCATAACTACTTTTAGCAGCATTTGATAACTATATTTACAGTGAATGGCATAAATCCTAGCTCAAGATGTATCTCTTTATCATCAGTGTAAGTAAATATAACTCTTAGGATAAACCAGGTAAGTAGTGCCCTGTTATCTGAGCAAAGCAAAGAGGCAGTGACCTACTTTCCTTTCACATTGTGCCTACCAGCAGTATTAAATCAAATGGAACACATTAAAATCATCGCGAGAGGCAGACAATAGTTTCCCTCTGATGGCCTGCCTCAGCCTGGTAGTAGTGTGAAAGTTACAAAAGTCATTTGTATCAACTCATTACCATGTCACCTCATTTCATGCCCCTGCTGGATAAGTGGCAATAAGCCCTGTGTTCGCGTATTCCACATTGTCACCATTAGAACCAATCCTTAACAGCACCCAGCTGTCGAAGATTACCCTAGACAGTTATTGAGATTTAGGAGGGGCAGCTTGCTACTGATTTAGGACATATTCTTTAGAATGCCCTATCGTTTATTCTAGAATGGAGAAATAAAGCTAATTTTATGAAGAGTACTCATGAATTATTTTCTTCATGTAGGATACTATAACACTCCCAGTAGAGTGTTCTTCTTGCACTTTAATTCAAGGTAATGATGTTGTTGCATCTTATTCAGGCACTTAAAATGCAGTTTTATGCCATAACCACTGCCAACACTCCTGTGTGAATTCTTGAGACATTAAATTAACTTAAAAACTGAACAGCAAAACATATTAAAACTTTTGTTTCTTCTTTCAGTATAACAATGAACAAAAAATTAGCTCTCTGAAATTGTAAGGAACCCCATGGACTCTAGAAATTCATCAGTGGTCTAGGGAGATGAGTGAGATGGAAACAATTACAGAAGTGTATTTTTAAGGACATTTATGACATCTCTATGAACTGATCTTCTAGAATAAGATTTTCATCACTTCCTGTAATCTGCCCATTATGCATTGATGGCAAAAAAAAAGAAACTACTGTTTTAAAATATGTTTTTACAGCAGCGTAGACATTATATTGTATAAATAATTAACACATTAACTGCCATCAGAGTTGTATCTTACCTATGCTAGTTTTAAGCTCAGGGCCTGGTGCAGTGTCTAGAACTGGAGGATAGGTGGGGTGGTCCATAGAACCCTGGCACGAAACTTCTGCTCATTCTTTTTGCTGTCCATCACCTCATGCCACCCCCCCACGTCACCTGCCCAAGCTTGCCATGTGCACTTGACTGTGTTCTCTGATTACCATAATTTCCAATTGCACATTCCCCCTTGAACGTTCGCCTGGCGCTCTTTGAACAAAATCAATATGATCTACCCCTTCCAGATAATTGTAATAGCAATTGTTAGGGTTGTTTTTTAATAAATTAAAAATTTTAGGGAAGTGGGAGACTAAAAAAGAGGGAAAAAATGGTTAATAGAGGAGGAGAATGAGGGAGAGAGAAATCAAATAGCTTGATCATTTCTTTCATCTGAAAAATTGCAGTAAAGATAAACCTCTCAGTGTTTTCGTGATTGCAAAATACAATGAAAGTTTAAAGGAAATTAGGTCATGTAGGAATATTGTATGAAGAATCTTTGTACAATGTTAACTTTTGAGTTGAAGTTAGTCTTCATTTGGTTACTGGAAATCTCTGATAAACTTACTTCTCATTTCTATTCTTGCTTATGTTTTTGCAAAGCAACCTTTATTCAATTAAGTGTAATGCCCAGCTGGTCTTCTGGGTGTTTGGTGTTTAGGGAATTAAATACTTCCATTGCATTAGGATAACTGATTATTTTAAATTTATATAGATGTGTAGGCTTTTTAAAGGGTTGAACTAGTAAATGAACATATGAATCAAAGCTGAAGTTAGGGCAGCAAGAATTGGAAAGGTATGTTTCAATAATTAGAAAAATGGGAGACCTTTGACACTAAGGATATTTTCTGAGAAAAAAACTTTATATTCACTCATTTATTTTTCAATTATGAATATAAAACTATAGTACATACAAGTTACGAGTTAGGGATAGATGATGAGGATCCAGGGGTTCTGGAATTTCATTGACATTCTGCACCCCACCATGACTTTAGAAATGATTTATATTCAGAAAACTAAAGTATAAAAATCATGATCAGAATAGATTAGATTAAAAGCAGCCAAATCTTCTCAAAATTGACTCTGATTTCAAGCCACAGTAAGTATTATAACAAAGATAAAACATCCATGTCTTAAATACATGTTCATAAACTGATGAGAATAATTTGATTTCCAGTTTTTATAATTTACCTATAGGGAAATCACTCACTTTTCAGAGAATTTGTCTTTACACATATTTAGTGTTATAGTCCAAACTGAAAATTATAATAATAAAGTGATATTAATATTTATAAGTGTGGGCTCAGAGCCAGTAGCTCAGCGGCTAGCACGTCAGTCACATACACCAGAGCTGGCAGGTTCAAATCTAGCCCGGTCCTGCCAAACAACAATGACAACTACAACAATGAAATAGCCAGGCTTTGTGGTGGGTACCTATAGTCCTAGCTACTTGGGAGGCTAAGGCAACAGACTCGCTTAAGCCGAAGATTTTGAGGTTGCTGTGAGCTGTGATGCCACAGCACTCTACCCAAGGCAACATAGTGATACTCTGTCTCAAAAAACATACATATATATATATAATATATGCGTGTGCGTGTGTGTGTATATATATGTGTGTGTGTATATATATGTGTGTATATATATATATATTATGTATGTGTGAACACAATGTGTCTCTATTACAAAAAGAATGATTCAACAGGAGTGGGCAGGCTTAGTATATTTCTTGCCTGGAGACGTTTTTGCTGTTGATCAATTTAACAACTGAATCTAACCTTCTCAACGTTCCTAATAAACAGACCCCTGAATCTGTGGTGAGACTCAGATTTTGCAATATGTGTGAGTGTGTGCACCTATGTATAAGTGTGCTTAAAACTATGGGTGTACACCATCTAAAATGTTCACCATACATTGCAAATATCCCTGATTTAGAGAAATTTTTCATACCTCTGCTAGTTTTAATTGCATCTTTTCTTTTAATCAGTTTAACTACAATTTGTAATGATGCCATTTTTAATGGGCATACACAAATTTATCAAATGGGAAAATGCAATATACATACATTTGTAAAAGTATATATGTATATATACAACAAAACTGTGTGTTAATATATTCATTTTGAGAAGCATGCAAAAATTATTAGTCTTACGTAACCTACCTCTCAGGAAGAAACAGGAAAATGACGGCTTATCACTGCCACTAATAAACACTTTCAAAATGTTTTTTTTTTTTTTCAAAATGTTTTTAAAGCTTCCTATCCAGAACAATAAAAATCACAAATAGGGTTATTTCTAGTGTCTGTGAGCTCTTCTTCTTCTCCTTTGTTTTTTTTTTTTAATCGTATATATATATATATATATATATATGGAATTATACTCTCTAAACACCTGATAAATCCTTTAAGCATTATCTGTATTCCAATAAACCTCTAATATAAGAGTAACAGTCTGTCTCTGAAAAAAAATTAAGAAATTTATTCTATTGATGATTAACTGATGAGAAAATAAAATACATATTTTTTAGCAGTTAACTTTTACTTTTAGTGATCTTCTATTAGGTATGAATAAATTATGATTCATCTTGAAGAACACACATTAATAAGAATCCTGAGTTTTTCTTTTTTTTTTTTTTTTTTTATTCTTCCCAGACATGTCAGAGACTCAATATATAAGCCTCTAAGGCCAGACGTGGTGGGTCACACCTGTAATCCCAACACTTTGGAAGGCCAATGTAAAATCCTGAGTTTTTCTATCTTTATTTTTATTTTGCAACTAACATAAAACATAAATTGGAGCTCAACCATAAGCCCATGTTTTCCTCACGGGAAGAAAAGTGAAATATATATTAATCGTGGTCTGTTGAGTATGTCAAGATTAAACATGTCAGTTTCTATATAATTTCAAGTAGAAATCTTCAACCTTAGCAAGATTGAGGACTGTCACACTGTGTTTGGTATTCTTGGCTATACTTGTATCCAAAGTTACAGGTTTTTTTGTAGACTTCAATATATACATAGTCTTAACAAAAGGTTTTCTCATGCTTGCATTCTGTCATAAATATTACAAACAAATTTAATGAGAATTCACATAGCTGCCAAGCTTAGGAAAGGGCAATTTTAAAACCATAGTTTGTAATTGGTTTCTCTGACTACTGGCAAAAATAGAAAGCCAAATAACTATCTGTCAACAATGAATTGTTTGGTGAGCAGATAGTGTAAAAGTTATCCCAAAGCTAGAAATACACATAGTTGTGAGAAAAAAAACAGACAGGCAAGGAATTTAACGGGGTTGTGATTACGTAAACTCATATTGTGGTTATGAAGAACCAGTATCAGTTATTTGGGAAGTCTAACTTTTCACTTCATATACAGATAGGTTGTCAATAATACAGGTTCATAAAGAAAGGAAGGATGATTTCTTTCTTTTTCTGAATTTTTATTTTTGAGGAAATTGTTTCTATCACTTCTGAAAACTGGACCTCAATTCTATTTTTAGCAACTTAGGCAAGAAGGAAATGTTTAAAATGTGACACTCAAATTAGACAATCCATCACTTGACATGTTAAAATATATGCTACATTCTAAAACATTTGTTAAAAATAAAATCTTAACCTCTGTCTTCTCTGAGGAGTCAAGCATCTCTTCCAATATCAGAAGCATATGGGTCATCACTTATTCCTTCTTCCTTCCGCTGTCATTATATTTTGAGTGTATGAACTTACCCTGAAGTTTAAATAGATCAAGCAAATTTGGTAAAAGTGCCAATAGGATATCAAACATTCATTTAAAAAAAAAAAATATATATATATAAATACATGATTATATATCACTTTAGGTTGTATTTAAGGTGTAAAATAAAAAGGAATTTTTATATTAAAACAGCAATGATTTGTTCTTTTTCACATTTATGTGAGTCTATGAGTAGGGCAAGATTTGGCTGAATACCTTACATATGCCACATGGTAAGTCACTTCAGTCATTCAAAGCTTTGCTCAGTTGGTGGCTGGGCCTCGTGAAAGGTCCCAGAAGACTTCTGCTCATGTGTCTGGGGTCTGATACTCCTTCTCTTGATTTCTACCTTGCCTTGCAATTTTAATTTATGTGTGTTTGTGTGTGTGTGCGCGCGCATAAATTAGCAGCTGGATTCCAAGATGGAATTTTTGAAAAGAAATATCCTAAATATGCAAGTGGCTGTCAAGCCTCTGCTCGTCTCCCACTTGCTAGTGTACCACTGACAGACCCAGTACACCTGTGCAAGCCCAGAGTCAACAAGAGAGAAGACGAGAGAAGAGTGTGGCTATCGGAGACACGGTTCCCTGGGAGGGCGTAACGTCACACTCCACCACAGCGTTTAACAGCAACACAGACAATCTCATTGAGAGACCACATGCCCAAGAAAAAGTTGCATATATATATATATATATATATATATATTTTAAGTTTTTGGCCAGGGCTGGGTTTGAACCCGCCACCTCTGGCATATGGGGCCAGCACCCTACCCCTTCGAGCCATAGGCACCGCCCAAAGTTGCCAAATTTTTAACATTTCCGAGAATGCGGGAAGATCTTGGTGGACAGGATTTAAAAAGGAAAGAAGCAGAATATCTTTGTGGGATACCAGAAAGGAAGTAAATACAGATAGAAATGAGTAGATTTTTATCTTTAATCCTAGAAGGGATTTTCTTTATATGGCTTCCGTGTTTTCTCCAAAGCAGGAGGTTTCCACTGTCACCTATGTGTGAGGGAGAGGCAAAGGGTTTGGACATTTTAGAAGAAGAAAGGGCTTAAAACCTTAATGAAAAATTAAAGGAATGAGTTGGAGTGAGAAATATATTTGGACTGTCAGGCAATATTATAGACCCATGAAAGGTTAGTGACTGAGAATTTATGATTCAGTGTCCTTTGCTAACAATCTTGCTAATGATGAGCTCAAGGTAATTAAGCTAAAATTGAGGAAATTATTAAGGAAATAACAAGTCTTTACTGTTCAACCGTCACAACTCTGTTAGACAACATCTTCATTTTGTTGAAGCACTGAGAATTCCAAATTCTCCCCCATATTGTCAAAGGTTGAAAGGCTGGCAAGTGGTAAAAGTCACTTAATACTCTTAACACCATAGCAATTTCTGAAATTCACTGAACATAGTTATTCACTGAAACATTCACGTGATACACCTCTTATTAAACAAAAGCTATGTAGCCTGGTGAATATCGGGGAAATTCTCAGAAATTATCATGGTAGTGAGTAAGCAGTGTTTAGATTTTAACGGCAGCTTCACATCTAATAATTATTTCAATTTGGAAAGCAATTTAACCCCCATCTGTCTAAGTGAATTAGTATTATCATAGCATATAATGTAAGGATTTAATTTAATAAAATAATATTTTTAAGGTGATTAACTTAGTTCCTGATACATCCCAAGAATGCAGTAAATTATAGATATACTTTGGTGATTATTCTTATTAATAGTTTTCAACACTTACACCAATCAAAACATATTTATAAGTTTGAGAAAAATAAAATGCTAGAGAATATGAAAAAATAATTGTAAATATCTCTTCTTGGAGCAATGATCATTTTCCTATAATCATTTATAAAGCATCTGTAATGTATCATTTAGCCCACTGAGTACTAGCAACTATTTATTAAAGAAATGAGACATTCATATAAGTTATGTGTTCAGTTTTGCTGGTTTGCCTTTCCCTGCCTTTCACTGTATTCAGAAATTCAAAATTAATTTGATATAACTGAAGCAGAAAACTCATTAGTAAAGTATGTAAGTAAATCTGGCAAACAATTTTCCATTCAGACAAGCACAAATGGAAAACTGATCCACAAGTGATCAGTCCCTTCCTCCCCGAGTCTAGTAAAGACCATCGTCAACAGGAAAAGTAAGTAAAGATGCTAAAATCCTCCAAGGCATCAAATAATGAAATCTTGGTTAATTTAGAATTATTTTTAATTTTCAATTATCTACGAAATCCTTGCATGTTGTGTGTGTGTGGTGTGTGCGATACCATATCAAATGGAAATCTTGATTAGTTGTCTAGTTAGTAGATGTTTAATATGACAATTGCATATCCATATTACTTACAGTGACTACATATTGTTATGAAATTTAAACTATATTTGCAATTGTGATAATAAACGTTATTCCTTATTCAGAATGTGGTTTTTATGATTATGTTTCATTTTTATGTATTTCCCTGTGATATAAGGCATAGAATAAGTGTGATTTGATTTGGGACTTGCTTTGGAGAATTAACAGCAAGCTCAATAGTTAGGAGAAAAGAAAGCACAGAATGTATTTAAGTGATGAGCCTTTCCGCATACGTAAAAGTGTGCCTGGAGGCTATTGATTCAAAATTGGACATTAAAGGTTACCATTTCCTCATTTATATATTTTTATAATTAATTTGTATCACACATATGTGCAATGCACCATTATAGTTTGGCATTTGTAAGAAGCCAGAACATAAATAAATAGCCATTACCATTGATTTTAAAGAAAGTTGTGACTGATCAGCTGTAATTTCCTCCAGCAAAAATTTTGACTTGAAAAAATTTATACTACAGAGCTGTAGTTTGTCATAATCATTGAATTATATTCACAAGGGAATTCGAATTGTTATTAATTACTTAGTGTTTTCAATTTTTTTATTTTCCTTTTTTTATTCAATCATAACTATATACATAAAAGTTATAGTAGCTATACCACGGCAGTAGAGAAAAATAATCTCTTCTCAAAAATTGCTTCTTATATTTTCCAAAAATTCCCAGGGAAAATATCAAAACTGATTTAACATGTACTGTACTGCTTATGTAACAATGAAATAAACAACAATATATTGAAGGAAGTTTTAAGTTTGTGCAACAGCCTTTGAATGGCAGAATAATTACCAGGCAACGTGTTTCTGGAAAGCATCGCGGCCTCACACTCCAAGGCATCTGCAAGCTTTCTAGGAGGGTTACATTATGCATTGCTGTGAACTGCCTTGCTTTGAATCTCAGCTCTACCACGTACCAGCTGTTCTGCTTTGGGCAAGTTACTTAATCTTTCTAAGTCTTTTTATTTATTTATTTTTTTTGCAAACTGAAGAAAATAATATCACCTTTATTTATAGATTGTGAACATTTAATAATAAAAATAATAGCAATTCTCATTAATTATAAGCAAACTTTGCAGTCAGGCACTATTCAAATGGCGTGTATATAATTTTATATAATCTATTGCTCAGTCACATGAATTAGACATAATTATTACTATTTCAAAGATGAGACTATAAATTAGAAAGCATAAATAATTTACCAACACACAAAACATGAGAATTTAGTAGAGCACCTGATGCCCCACCCGCTCTACAGCACCCTGATATTTCCTTTCTGAGCTTTCAGTATCTACTGAATTTTATTTATAGCTAATCTTTGACAGTTGGCATCAAAACAACTTTGTCATGGTGGATAACTTTAACATACTCCCCTTCATTGAAAAAGTCAACTCCTCTTCCCCAACATGAAAACTAAAATGAATTGTTGCAAGAAACTAAATGATAGGAAGAAAAGCCTTAATTATGCATCATTTAGAAATGTAGGCAACGATTATTGTTTGAGCTCCCACTATAGGACAATTAAAAGTTAAAATCATGTAAACATTTGAATCATTACCTTTTGAAGACTAGGATCACGTGGAATCCCCTGATTTAGAGCCACCATTCTAGGTGGGAAGTGGGTAGGTGACCAGGAGTAGAAGGAACTCCAAGGTATACTTCTACTCCATAATGCTGAGTATGCAAACAAAATAAACACTTGCATAATCTTTGGTATTTGCTCGTAGATAAGTCACTGAGGTCAGTGCTTATTACAAGGAGGTGGTTCTATGTTTTACATTAGAATTACCTGGCTTTAAATCTCTGTCCTGCTTCAAACACATCCTGTCCAATCTACACTCCAGGATTTACAACTTGAATAGACTGTTATTTCCTTTAACACTCATTTTGGCCACCAGATAAATGGTGATACTAATTAACTTACAAGGATAGCCAAATTTTAATAAACTATAATTATAGCATCTCCCATAGTGCCTAATTTAGGGCAGAACACAATAAATGGAAGAAAATTCTAAAATCTACTAAAAGATGGTGCAACAGGGAGGCCCGGAGCTCAGCAACCCAAATCTCTCCTAATGGATAGGAAACATGACTGTCCTTGCTTCCTGTCTTCAAAGCTACTCACTACACAAACATCCTTGCAGGGATAGGTCAAAACAAAAGGCAGTCAGTCTCTGTTGGCAAGACATGCTGAAATTGCAGAGACTCATGAAGAATTATCTTCCTGCCGGTACCAGAAGTGTCAGGATGGTTCTGTCTTTGTCATCAAAGTCAATACCATTTCAAGTCAGCACTTAAATCAGAACTTACAAACTCAAAGGCCTTCAGAAGTTAGTAAACTTGCAAAGAAAGGAAACCAACTTGTATGTGGCACAACAGAGAAGGGTTATTTATATTTAAAAAATTATGAAGTGCTGTAGGCTATAGAAATAGTCTCCCTTTTAATTTTCAAAATAACTGTAGGAGGGAAGTTATTATTATTAGCCTACCTATCTAACCCAAGAGGAAAGTGAAGCCTAGCGAGGGTAGGTAATTTGTACTTGGCCACATATCTATAAATAGTGGAGCCAGGTTTTGAACCTACGCTGTTAGACTCCAAGTTCATTAGTCTTAACTGTATCTTGCTCTGTCTATATAGCAGAGCCTGGGCCAATCTAGTGAATCAGCATCTGCTAAAAATCAATCCTTTCTTTTCCCTTATATTTTTCTTAACTGTACTTGGAGAAGAAAATACACATATATTCAGAACCAAATTCATTTCAATTTTTGACATAATTAAATTTCTGTTTTGATGGTGAAAATAATATATGAAATAAGAAACTATTTTCTTTTATCTTAAGGGAAAATAGCTGGCTGTTTTGAGTTATGTTTGGCTGGCACATATATATGTGGAAGAGAGTCATTGCAAATAAGGGACTTTCTCCAGATCTATTCAAGTTGGATTTTCTGAATAATATAAAACAAAATGTTTTGTCTCCAAAGCCTCAAAGATAGGACAGAATACACTTAGTTGAATCAAATATTTCAATGGGATAACTTTCTGTAACAAATGTGGAATACAGCAGAAAAACCAATTAATACTTAGTCATATTTCTTTTAACTCACCAGGAAAGTCTAGAGGAAGGAGGAAGAAATATAGCAAGAAAGGTTTTCAGTTGCAACCAAATTTGTGTGGCCTCCATACATCTCATATGCTCTGCTCCTACCCAAGCAAATGATCTAATATTAATATCTGTCATACCGAAAGGCAATCTTGTCTTTTAACGATGCCCTTTCTAGCTCCAGAGTTCAATTCTTCCTTCACACATTAACACAGTGTCAAAAAATTATAATGACTAATGCAAGGCTGAATTGTAGCACTCCTTGTTAAATCCAAGTTTCCGAAGCATGCAGTTTCGTTCTCATTTTATAGCATCTCCCTTTCAGTCACAGAGGGAAAAAAAAATAGTACCCAGGTTTTTGTGGTTTAAAAATTAAAATTATCTGATATTCTCCTTGGGAACATATATTCAATTACATAAAACCTTATTCTTAATATATTACGTCGGTTCCTAATAAAAAATTTCAGACATGTCATTTGGTTTGAATGATGTATAACAAAATTAACTTTTCTTTGCTATTTGCCAAATAGAAATCAATTTCTTAGGATGGGCTGCTGAAGACAGGGAAATAAAGACATTATCTCATCAAGGACATGTGTATTTTCTTCCTTCTTTTGGACAGCATAAAGAAAACACTGACAGCATGGACTCTGATAAGACATAACTCAGAAGGACAAAATATGTTTTTGGAATTTTTTAAGCTATGCTACCTACCACCCTGTGGGTGCCCTTGTGCTGTCTTATCTCCCTCTGTTACTGAGATGAATTTTCAGGGAAGTTTTCATTAAATTAGAGAGATTTATAGATGGAATGAAACTTAGAAATTACCTTACCTCTCCTAACACAATCCTTAAAATTTTACAGTTGCAATGGAATTGAATCCAGTTGGAACTGAAATGATATTTAAGAATGGAAGGACAAACATACCAGTTCCTGACTCACAATTAATGTGATCTTCAACTTCTAGCACACATCATTTCTGCTGTGCTCAGCTTGATTAACAGCACTGAAGGTTTTCCTTAAATTTCGTACAAAATAATAGTACATTTACAGAAATAATCATGAGAGAACAGAAATGGAGTTTCCTTTGGGAATGAAATATAGTGTTTTGTTGGGCTTGTCAATTATAATTACAACTATGAGGTTTGGTCTCCTACAACTGACTAACACCAACTCAGTCAGGTGGACATGACTGCCTGGAGTCCAGTGGTCATGGTATATGTGCCTTAGAAAATGACATTTAGGGATTATGCAAGGCTGGAGCAGTCCTGAATCATAGTTTTCCTATGGGACTAGAATTGCAGCTGATGTTTGTATCTTAACACCCATATTTATAAAAAGAAATTTCCAGCCATGTTCCATAACATAGTTTTGTTGTTAATTTAGACAGACCAGGGCATGGCTTCTAATAGTGTATCTATAAAAGTGTGAAATATCACAAATAAACTGAGAGGCCACTTGTTTTAGAAAACAGAAAAGAATGCACTTTTAGTAGAAATGAAAAGATTTTATGATGATGAATGTTCAAAATTTCTATGACTACAACAATAAAAAAGCAATCATTATAAAATCTATGGTGATTAGAAAGTGAGGATAATAACGACATTTAACTGTTACTTTTCAATTTTAAAATCACAACAGGATTTGTTTCAAGGTGTACATAAAATACATGATACCACTGTAAAATGCTCTAAAGTACCAACTGGAATACTGTGGATGTCATACTAATAAATGCCATGAATTTGAAAATTGTTGATGTCCTCATGTTTGTCAGCCATCATCATTGTCATTCATCTACAAGTTGCTCTCCAAGCATATGCAGAGGATTCAAGAGAAAGAAAGCAAAGAAAGGCCTTGTGAAAATAATAAAACTTAATTGTGGAAAATGCATTTATTTGCTAAAGAAATTAGAATTCTTAAATATTCCTATCACCCATAATGTGGGTTGCTTTTTTAAAAATTGTCTTTGAAAATATCTAATTTAACTGTCTTCAAGTCTTTATAGTTTGTCAACAAAGGAGATGATATATTAGTTATCCAGCTATGTAAGGTTCCCCAGTGTAGGGAAAATATAATAAGACTACAAAATAATGAGCCAGATATTTCCACAATAAATATAGAAAATAGACCCACCCTTTACACTCAGGCCTTGGAAATCCAAAATAATACTTTATTCCCATCCATGACATACATTTGTTGTGTGTTCCTGCCGCAGTGGAACTGCAGTGGAACTCTGGTAATGAGACCTCGGCAGGACTCTCTCCCTCATATATTCACAGTGTGACAGCTGGTGGAGCTAAATATATCTCCAACGCCTTCTCATTGTAGGGAATTCTCATAGTCAGGGAGACATTCCTAGGCTCTCCCCAGTGTGGGGATATGAGGATCCCTACATTGGAGGCAGATTATAAGGACTTTACATACTGAGAAATGGTATCTTTGAATGCTTTGCAAGCAGGTGAAGAGGGGAAATGTTGAGACGTCCTACTAGTCTGTTTGGCTTTTTCAAGAGCAATCATTTGGAAATATGGCTTAGCTTTTGGAAAGGTGAAGTGGTATAAGCATCACAAAGTAAAACACATCATAGTAATTTCCACCACACAACAGAGCAAACATTTAATTCCATACATTGTGTATATTCAGACTTGATATACATCGTGTGCACAAATACAGTTCAACCCAGGAAGTGTGCCTTGCCCTGGCAAACACTAAGTCGAAACTCTTTCTCAGAAGTGGGTAATGAACACACAAATGCTATTCTGTGTCCAGCTATTAAATAAATGTGTTGAGAAATCACTGAATGCTAAAACTTGATTTCACAGTATATACATTTCTGACATAAAGGGAGTGAAAAGAAAAACACAGGTTAAATCCATGGAAATAAAGATTCATCTTAATCAATCGCAGAGTAAAACTGAGTGCCGGCAGGAGAACTAACTCTGCCCAGTGAAGAAAGCAATTTGTCTGCATAGAACAGGGATCTTTCTTACTATCATCTTTATTAAAAAAAATTAACTAGACATTCAGATGCAAATGTGTATAGTTGTTAAACATTAAGATATATATATATATAAGTCACTAAATTATACATTAAAATAATTCATTCCATTAAGTTTTATCTTACCATTTTATCAATTTCCTTCACAAATACATATTATTATTACTTTAGCAAAACTGTTTAATTGTCCAGTATTACTAATGCATACAGTGAAATACTTTAGGGGGCCTGGCATACATTTCATAGAAGGTTTAGGAAAGTAAAGCTTTTCATTTCGGTTTATAATCTATATGTGATCACAAATGCATTAACCTAAAAAATAGTTCCTCCTCATTTCAGACATTTCTTTGCATCTAGTGAAGCTCTAATTATTCAGATGTTAAAATAATTCACTTGCCAAGCACAGCAAAAGAGCCCAGCATTCCATGACCCACACCCACACCCCTGACTGAGAGGCTGAGCAACGGCCAATAATGATACAGAACACAATTTTTACTTCTTTTCTTTCATTATCATCTATTATTGCTAAATACAAAACACTGGTGTCTATTAAGCTTGCTTTTGAAGCTTTTATCTCTCCTCTTTGCCTCATAATAGCAGATGCTGCTGTGAGATTCTATAGTGTCTTCATGTGGTTGTCTGTACTGCAAAGGTTTCTACATCATTTTATAAGCGGGATTGGATCAAGAGCCAGGAGGGATAAATTAATCAGTTATCAACAAATGCATGAAACGCATCAAAGTTTTGTGACTTCTCCCGTTGTTAGAGCATTATGTTTCTGCAGGACACCTACTCACTTAGAAAGAAGCATGACAAGTGGAGGTTAGTTTTGATATTTAAAATCTGCTGAATGTTATGTATTATATTATTAATCTATATTACACAGTAAGAAAAGAGTTCAGAAAAGAGTTACACTTGTTCATAAATTTAGAGATGTTCAAAGTCCCCCAGTGCATCACCCGGTAATAAAAAACTAAAATTTTATTGCACTTCTAACCTTACGAAATGTATTAAAAGTATTTTCTTACTAGCTTAGAGCCCCTAAAGGGAATTAGAAAAAAGGGTTGTTAGTATTTTATAAAATCAAACACTGATTTCCAGAGCGCTTATATGTTTAAGTTCAGGACTTGAGCACAGCCTTGTTCGTTCTCTGGACATACTTTCAAAATTTACATGAAGCCAAAAACTAATTTTACAGATCCATCTTGTAGGAACCACTCTGTTTGTTTTATGTTTTATAATACTATGCTAAGATAAAAATTAATGTAATGTAATCTCTGAACAAACTATAGATTTCTCCCTTATTCTGAAGAACAAAGGTTACGGACTTATATATATTACATTTCAGTTCATCTTGGTTACTCATAAAATAAAAGCATGTTATGTTATTAATCATGGAAAACAACTGCTAAAAGGTATATTCCAATTTAAATATGCTTTTATATCTATAAGCATGTTTGCATGTGTTTATAATTCCTGTTAATAGCCAAACACTTATTGTGTAAATAAAATATTAAGAATTCACAGTTACCTGACAATACTGGAGTAAAATATTTGTGAATTTGTGTTGCCTTTCCTTTTCTGCAAGTTTCTTTCAAGTAAAAACATAATTATTACAGCATCATAAATATGATTCGGACTAATTTCCTTTTGTTTGCATTGATATATTCTGTTTTAGTATCTCTGTTTCCTTATCAAATAACAACTTAAGTATTACATTTTGTTCATTATGTCAGAAATAGTAGAGATGCTGGAAATGTAGATCACTTTAAGTATCTATAAATGGTAAGTTTGTGTCAATATTTTATATGCCTGATCTTGTTTAACGATAAAACCAGCCATTTAAAATAAGCATGAAGAAAGCAACACAAAAAGTAGTCAGATAAAATCTCCCTGTTACAAAGTTAGTAGATGAAAAGGCAATAAATGAACTGAACCCTGGTTTATTTGGTTAGGTTGCACTTCCATTAGACAGCCTTATGTTCTACACTCATATTTTTCTTATTAAATATTACAATCTCCTAGAATTAAATTGTTTAATATTTACTTGTCACAATTAACAGATTATGTGTATCTCTTTCATTCTTCTGAGGGAGGCACACGCCATTTAAGAAGGGTGCCGTACTGATGGATGTAGGAGAGGGCTAAGCCTTCCAAATTCTCTCAAACCTATTGAATGGTACAACATTTATTTTGTTTTTATAAATCTTTTATTCAATGATAATATGAGGATGAGAAAAGTTAGATGCCATTCCCAAAATATAATATTGTACTAGCAAAACTCGGAGTAGATCATTTTTAACTTCCAAGTCTTCTATGGAAAAATTATTTGTGTTGTAATAAAATTAAATGTATAATTTTTTTTTTTTTTTGGCAGGTTTTGGCCAGGGCCGAGTTTGAACCCACCACTTCCGGCATATGGGGCCGGCATTCTATTCCTTTGAGCCACAGGCACCACCCTAAATGTATAATATTAATAAAGGCTCAAAAAGAAATGCAACAGTGCTCATTTCCCTTTCTTGAGCTTTATGTGTGTAATAGAGTTGGTGATTTTAAGTAAAAATAAGAAATAAAACAAATTTTAAGATGCAAACAAAAAATGCAATCAATACTTTTAAATAGATTTGTGCATTTTTTAATAAAGACAAACTATACCTTACATTACACATTTCACCATTTCAAATTTTCAGCATTAATAGAATTATAATTTAAAAATTAATAAAATTCCAAGTGGTCATATAGAATAAAAGAATTGAAGCATCTTCTATTCTGTTACTTCATGATCACAGTCCTGTGTTTATTTCAAATCTCCCAAAGCACTGTACGGTTTAAAGGCATAATGGGTACTCAAAATTATTAAATGTGTAAACATTATTAATTTGAACATAGCATGTATTTTATTAAAACTCCATATAGCAACAGGAATTACAATTTAGATCATTGGAATAATTTCCTGGGAAGGAAGATTCTATTACCAAAGCAGATTAAAACTTCTGGCACAATGTAATATGAAAAGAAGACAGACATTTCATTGGTTTTAGTATTATTTTTAAGTTTTCTTCAGATTCTGCACCCAATTCTTGCCTGCATTTGGGAGATGCCTTTTATTACCCCACCCTCAGCAGGCAAATGCTTGCACCTCAGTGTAATCCTTCAAAAGTATGTCAGGAATGTTTGCTGTGTGTCAGAAACTAACACGAAGTCTGAGGCCATTGCACTGGACATAGCACTTATGAGGGATTTTTGTAAGAAACGGCTTTGAAATTTAAATGTGAGTGATGAAAATTTGTGGTCCATGGAAAGAAAAATGAAAAAAAAGTTGCAGATAGAGGAAACCACATGTACAAAAACTCTGAGCTTGGAGTATCCAGAAAATGAAAAATATAAGGCCACAATAAAGAAAGTCCATTTTATTTTGAAATGCGGGGGTCTGTTATATTACAGAGAAGACTGTGTTATTATTTAAATTTCTAGCTTATCTCAAGAAAGAAATTATGTAGAGTAAGTGAGGAGGCAGAGCTGTGAGGCCAAGCCTTAGATTCTTTCACTAAATAGATCTCACTACCTTGCATGACAGGAAAATGAGAAAACAATCAAATAGGACGATATAACTGAATTCTAAATATTAAGCAAATAATTTGAAGTTTAAGTGTATCTCACAGTTTGGGGGATTAATAGCAGCCACAAATTCCTTAAACTAAATATTTTACGCTTTGTGCTTTATCCAATACCCTCACATATTTAATTTTCTAATATTATATTTGGTGTTCATTTGAGAGAGCTGCAACTGCTTTTTAAAATATTCATACAATAAATGTTTTATACTATAGTAAACATTCTCATTCATTTCATGTGTTTATTTTTAAAAGAAAGACAAAAAATACTAACAAAGACATAGCAACTGTATGCATGAACATCTGGGGTCCGACTGAAAGATTTCCTATTTTAATGGAGTAATATATCAAAGTAAAGACATGGAAATGATATAATCTTGTATTTTTCTTGTATATTTTTTATATTAGTTAAAAATTGGTAATTTTACTGCTAAATTATATACATATAAAGACTGCAAAATTATTTATTAGGTGTATGTACACATTTGCAATAATTGATGACAAGAAGTTCAACAGGAAAAAAAAAGTTCAACAAGTAACGTAATTGCCTGTTTGATTTTGATAGCAATGCAGTATGTATGTATATGTGAGTGTATGTAGCACAGAGTAAATGTATGTATGTTAGAGCTAAGTGAAAAGATTAGAGAAAGACCTTTGAATTATGAGACTGACTTCTCAATTAGACAGAGTTACTGTTATCCTCTTCCAGGTCATAGACAGATGCTACTCAGAACTGTATCAGCTTACCTTATTTGATAAACAGGATTTTAGAAGCTGGATAATATTCCAAGAAGAATAGAAAATAAGGAAAAGTCAGAGTGGCCTAGCCATAAATGTCAAATGGTTTCAAATACTGCAAACAATTTATAAATCTTAAACAATTCATGTGATGTCATAGTAAGACTTAAGTTCAGTTCATAGCCTGTGCTTCTTACTCATTATCTAAATGAGAGAAAATATTAGGCTACCTCATACGCACATGATTTCCTGCAGAGTCTTGCCTAAGACTAGCCTTTGTGGCCTTTGTGGACATGCTTCAAATTGTGCCAAACCACACAAAAACAAGAAGAATCATTTTTTCAACTAACATAGTTTTAACACTAACATGTCATGTTTTAAATCACATTTTCCAGTCTACATAAGCATGTTCAATAGGCAAAAGTCCTTGCCCACAGGAAATATTTCTTCTCTTTAGTCAACTACTCAAACATTGCCCTTTATCTCTTCTCAACTATAAGAATTAAAGTAGGGGAAAATGTACACATTCTCTTAAGAAGAAAAGAAAAACAAGAATATAGACTAATTATTGATTAAATCAAAACTCCCACTTCTTCTACAAATTAAAGATTTCATTTTAACGATTACTCATAATCTAACAAGATACATAAAATTATCTGTTTCAAAATGCTATGTTGAGTACCCTTTTATTAAAATGAATGGGAGAAAAAAGTTACTCACTTATGACATTGAAAAGCAAGGGCTTTTCTTTAACTTTCTAATCATGCATCTTTTCTTTTTAAGTAAAATACAATGAGAAATTTTATGTGTAAAGTGTATATGCATTATTTTAAAAGTGATATATTTATGGCCACAGATTTTATGAAATGAGAATGTTATAAATCATTCTAAATAACATTGACAAGAATATTTCAGACTATCAAACTCCCTAGCTTAATGTAACACAGAAAAAAATTATCTGTTGGATGAAAAGCAAAGCAACTTCTATAACAGGGGTCCTCAAACTGTGACTCATGGGCCACATGAGATGGTGTGATTGTATTTGTTCCAATTTTGTTGTTTTACTTCAAAATAAGACATGTGCAGTGTGCATAGGAAATTGTTCATAGGTTTTTTTTTTTTTAACTATAGTCTGGCCCTCCAATGGTCTGAGGGACAGTGAATTGGCCCCCTGTTTAAAAAGTTTGAGGATGCCTGTTCAATAACATAAAAAATTTATTTGTGTTATATAAATCAACATATTAATAATGGAGATGAATTTCACTTTAAAGAAAAAATGGAGCAGGTAACTATGCTCACACCTTAATCCCAGCAACTCAGGAGGCTGAGACAGAGGATGGCTTGAGGCCAGGAGTTCAAGACCAGCCTGTGCAATATAGGTAGACCCTTTCTCTTGAAAAATAAGAAAAATTAGCCATTTCAGCTACTTGAGAATCTAAGGTAGTAGGATTACTTGAGGCCAAGATACTGAGGTTGCAGTGGGCAAAAAAGGACCCACTGTACTCCATTCTGAACAACAGAGAGAGACCTCATCTCTCAAAAAAAAAAAAAGGAAAGGAAAGACAAAGAAAATATGCATTTCTTGAGCATTTTATACTATTCCAGATATAATTTCCATTCTTTAAAATTTTCCTTTGGAAACTGAACCTGTTTCAGTCTTTTAGACATCATTTATTCAATATTTATTCATTATACTAATATTAAATTAAAATTCCTCCATGGAAGAATAGAGGAGAGAATAAAATATAATGTACTTGCTCTTTTATTAATTTGTGTATAATTCCACTTATACATTAAGAGGCAAGCAGTCAAAAATTATGGAATACTATAATTTAAATTTATGGAATCATTTCAAAAATTAGAAAATAAAAAGAATATCTTCTCACTTGGAATTTAGAAACAAACGATCAGTGCAAGTTTGAAGGATGCCAAATAAAAGTAATGGCATTGTCAAAAAGAATTTTAAGAATAGTTCCAGATAGATAGACTCAGACATGAGTCAAAACTAGTATTATCAGGTAAAAAATAATATTCCGTCCAAACAATCACATTTCATTTTATGAGTAAGGCACAGGCATTGTAATTAGAACATAGTAAATATAACGTAGTCTTACTACTGTAGTTCAAAGTCCACTAGATAATGTCTTAAGCAACTAACAAGGAAATAGGTATTATAAATAATATCTCTAGGTACCAAAGATCAAAAAGAATTTACTTGGATAAAGAAGTGACTTTTAGGCAGTGCCTGTATCTCAGTGGGTAGGGCGCCAGCCACATACACCAAGGCTGGTGGATTCAAACCTGGACTGAGCCGGCTAAAACAATAATGGCAACCACAACTAAAAAATATCCCGCGCTGTGGCAGATGCCTGTAGTCCCAGCTACTTGGGAGGCTGAGGCAAAAGAATCGCTTAAGTCCAAGAGTTTGAGGTTGCTGTGAGCTGTGACGCCACAGCACACTACCCAGGGTGACAGTAATGCAACTTTCTTTGCATTACTATTATTATTATTGCTTAATACTGTGTTGCAGCAATCATCTGATTTCTTTTCTGAATGTATTTGTCTTTGTTCGTTCTTTGCAAGGTTTTTGTTTCTGGTCCCTATCTTAAACATTGTTATTGTTGTTAAATTTTAAGCCTTTTTAATTTTGTGAAGGTAAAATGTGGAAGCCTAATGAACACATGTATATGTGAAAATAAATAAATAAATAAAAAGAAGTGACTTTTAACCTTCTCAAAATTTTACCAAATACATTCTTAATTAATTAATACTTATAATTTTGAAATTTACCTGTGCATTATCATTTATAACAGCCCTAAAAACTTATAATTAATAACTATTGACTTAATGCCAGGCAAATGTGGTTTTAAATTGGCTTACCAATTAACACATTGCACTATCATAGTTAAAAATCCCTTGCTTGTTTGCTTTGCTTTCTTTTCAAAAGGTTTATATTAACTTTATTTCTTCATCTATGAAAATAGATGTGATATTTTTCAAGCAATTATACTCTTCATACTACTACAAATAGAGTATTTTTGGTAGCTGTATAATTTACCGCTAATGTAAGTGGCAGAATAGTAGAATAATAGGGGATCTTACCCAAGCCCGAATAACAGAAACATAACACTCACAGATCTTGTGCTTGGAGCTTCTTGCAGTGATTGGATAAGTCTTTGGAGCTATCCCATATGGAAAAGCAACAACATAAGAGCACATATCTGAGCCAGGCATTGTGGCAGCGCCTGTAGCCCAGCTACTTGGGAGGCTGAGACAAGAGAATCACTTAAGCCCAAGACTTAGAGGTAGCTGTGAGCTGTGACGCCACAGCACTCTACTGAGGGCACATAGTGAGACTTGGTCTAAAAAAAAAGAGAGCCCATATCTGTGCATATTTCATATGGGATGACGACATTTTATTAGTTAGAATTTAAAACACAATTACATGAAGCTGTGGATGAATGCTGAGCAGTCAAGAGATTAATGCGTCGGTTACAGAAATATTATTTTGGCTGGCAAGAATTCCATTCGTCCTCCCTTTCTGCCTACTGAGCATCTCTCTTTCTTTTTCTCTCTCCCTCTCTCTTTCTCCTCTCCTCTTATGGACTCTAAATGGGTAAACTGATCAATCAAAACATCTCTAAACACCCACTTTTCTGTATTTTGTGATTGATCAAAGGTTAGATGAGTACATGTTCCAAACAGTAAGACTAACTACCTCTTTAAAGAATCGTATACGAATTTCTCCATTTCCCACCAATAAGAAAATACAGAGAATGAAGAAAGCACACAGAAAAACCATGTAAAGAGTAAATAGGAAAAGAATTGAAATGATAACATGATAATGGAATTTGAATACATAGATCCACCTGAATCTGTTTCCAGTGGACCATCACTTTCCATTCGTATAAGCCAACTTATTTCTTCTCTCTTTGGATACCACTTGTTTAAACTGGAGTTCCTAAATTGATTAACACAGTTTTTAAGTGAGGAATACTAACAAAGCGCTATTTTCATGATTTTACTTTCCCTGTAGACTCTTGTGGCCTGTGAATACCTTTCTGACTTTAGAGATCTGGAGATACAGAGAAGCACACACAGAAGCTCAAAGATTTTTCCAGAAATTTGGTAAGAAACCCAGGAGCTTTATAAGGTTATAAAAATATTAGTTGTCTATTATTTTTTATTTTTTTAAAACTAGATTTGGCAAGATAGAGGAAATCATTGACCTTGATAAAAACAATTTTAATCATATAGTAGAAAGAAAATTTAACACTTAATAGGTCAGAATTGATTCATTAACTGTTTGGGCTTCAAAAATCCTGACCCATAATGGAAAATTATGACCTTACATGTACTCTCCTCAGAGTAAAAAAAAAAAAAAAAAGAAGTTTTGCATTATTGTATTTAAATCTTTCCATTATGACACCTGTCCTTTCTTTCATTTTTTCAATTATTAGTATTTATAGAGAGGTTTACCATGGCTCAAAAAGTGCTGGTCATAAAATATAAAATTAAATAGTAAATAGGCCTTCACATATTTATTGTATTTATCTATTTATTCTTAAAATTAAAAAAAATAACCTAATGTAAAAGACTGAAACTCGACCCATAAATTTCACCTCTTACAAAAATTGACTCAAGATGAATAAGAGACTTAAATATAAGACATGAAACAATAAAAATCTTAAAAGAAAGTGTGGGGAAAATTCTTGATGATGTTGAACTGGGGAAAGATTTTATGACAAAGACTTCAGCAGTCACAACAACAAAAAAAATTAACAAATGGGACTTAAGATGAAAAGCTTCTGCACAGCTAAGGACACAACAAGTAAAGCAAAAAGACAACCTTCAGAATGGGAAAAGATATTTGCAGGTTATCAAACTGACAAAAGGTTGATAACTAGAATCTACAGAGAATTCGAATTAATCAAGAGAAAAAGAGTAAACAATACTATCTACCTCTGGGCAAAAGATATGAACGGAAACTTCTCTGACAAAGATAAATGAATTGCTAACAAACATTTGGAAAAAATGCTCATCATCCCTGATCATCAGAGAAATGCAATCAAAACCACTCTGAGATATCACCTAACCCCAGTGAGAGTAGCCCACATCACAAAGACTCAAAGCTGCAAATGCGTGTGGATGTGGAGAGAAGGGAACACTTTTACACCGCTGGTGGGACTGCAAACTAATACAACCATTGTGGAAGGAAATACGGAGAATCCTCAAAGAACTCAAATTAGACCTCCTATTTGATCCAGCAATCGCATTACTGGGCATCTATCCAGAAGACAAAAAAAAAAAAAATCCTTTTATCATAAGGACATTTGCACTAGACTGTTTATTGCAGCTCAATTTACGATTGCCAAAATGTGGAATCAGCCTAAGTGCCCACCAACCCAAGAATGTATTAACAAGCTGTGGTATAGGTATACCACGGAATACTATTCAGCCATTAAAAAAGATGGAGTCTTTACTCCTTTATATTAACCTGGATGGAGGTGGAACACTTTCTTCTTAGTAAAGCATCACAAGAATGGAGAAGCAAGAATCCAATGTACTCTAGTCTTATATGAAGGCCATAGTAATACAAGGTGGGGGTAGGGGAATGAACAAGTGGCGAGAAGTGAGGATGAAGGAGGATGGGGGTTCATGGTGTATGGCACCTCTTGGGGGTGGGACACAATTACAAGGGGCATTACCTAACAACCATAATCAGTGTAACCTAATTCTTTGTAGCCTCAATGAAGTCCAAATTAAAAAAAAAAAAAAGCCTATGAATTAATGGAATTGTTTTAAATAAAATTGGGCATGTGTTTATTTTGCAAATGTCTAAGAAATGTGCAAGAAAATATATCTTGCTTTTTGTACTTAGAGATCAGGTATTTTTCTTAAAAAAGTATACATCAGATTAAAAATTGTTAAATTTTGTATTACAATGAGCTCAGCTATTATACTGCAGTTTATTAAGACATGCCTAATATTTATTATAGACTTCTACATGTTATATGCAATATAACTAACATTTAAAAGTTATGTAAATTTACAGTTTTTCCATTCATATTGTGAATTCAAAGATTATATTTACATAGACACCAAATTGAGTAACTATTCAATTTTCCAAATCATGTTTTCAGAATCGAGATAGGTCTATCAACATTTATTAAAATTACAGAAAAGGGAAATAACCAGAACTTTATTGCTGACAAATAATGACTAATATATGCAAAGTTTAATTTTCTTTTCACATTTTACTTAAACAGGTATTTCAAAATTGTGAGTGAATATAGGAATTTTATTTCTAGTACTAAATGAGGACTCTCTGAAATACTCTTCCTCGTCACCTCTCCAAAGGCAGTCTTGTGCTGTTTATTCTCTCTTTCAGCTTTCTTCTTTATAAATCAGCAAAAGGGAAGAGTACATTGCATACAGCATTATTCTAATTGATTTGTAATTCTGGCAAAAAAATAATGTACTGATTTTAAGGCGTACATTCCCCATATTAGTTTTGGATGGATGAGGAACTGGGTAAGCTTTTCAAATCATATATGCCAATCCAACTCATTCTTGACCTAAAACATGTTTGACTGAAGCCAGATTTCCAATCATATTAAACTGCTATAGATAAAGAATGTTGTCTCTTCCTTGTATTATGATTACTCAGAAAGGTATATACATATTACTTCATATTTTTATTCCTTTCTATTTAACATCAGTGACAAAAAATAGGCACTTGAAGACTGAACACGACCAAATATAAAATTATATTTTCTTTGTAGGATGGTGTAATTGTTAAAATATTCATTTTCTATCAAATGCCTATTCCAAGTATTTTCAGATATACAAGAGAATAATCAAATTCTATCACATCCAGGTCTTTAGGCTGCCAACTGCAGTGGATGGAAATGTCACTGTTGCTCTCTAGCCCATTATTTCTCACACTCAACTCTCATTGTCATGGGGGCTTCCTGGTTCTGTCATTGTGTAGTGTAAGGCTCATATAATTTGGATAGATTGTTTTCCTAAAGATTCTTTGTCATTAGTTTAGCCTTTATGGGAGAATAAATTGGTGTCACTTTTGTGACAGGAAGAAAGTGACTGGTCATTGTTATGGATTACCTAATAATCATTGATAAGTAGAAAACAAATGCAAATGATAGAAATTGTAATTTGTATCTACACATGACATATAAATGTTACTTGAGGTAATCTTATGATTCTCTTGAAAAATACATTAGTCATATTTTGCTATTGCTCATTTGTAAAAGAGTCTCCAATTTGATTTAAGAAATAAAGTGTGGCTGCTGGTGCTTCTGAGTCATGAATAATTAATATTTTATTCTAACTCCTTTATGAAAAAAGAAAATAATTAAACAATATTTCCCATGCAAAATTACAATAATTCTCTATGCTATAAAGCACATCAGATTGAAACGATATTATTCCATTAAATGGATGTCCAAAAAGTCAAATAAAAATACACATTATTTTATCAAAAGCAATTAATCTTTTTTCATCCAGAGTATGACATTTCAGTATGTAATTGCACAGGAAATTAAAACTCTTTTCATAGGTTTAATAATGGATGAGATATGGGCTTTGAAGTAATTGTTTTTATTGAGCTTTGTCCTCCTAAGGCATGGCATGCAAGCTGAGACCTGCAACTTGCACCTCTGTCAGCTCCAAGACGGATTAGAGAAAAACAATAAGGGGCTCTATTTGGCGCCCACCAGGACAGAAGTAGGTGCCAAAAATGCAAGCAAATATCTAACATTTTTATTTTTCCTTTCAAATCAACTTCTTTGCCTGGCGCAGTGTGTTATGCTGCTCTAATACTGTACATGACAAGATTCCACATCAACCTTCTTTCATAAACCAGTATTATCATGGGTTATAGCCATTGATTTCTTCATACATTTCTATGCATTGTTTGTTTACAATATCTAAAAATATGGATTTCAATGTCAGTATACTGAAATGTAAACCAATATGAAAATTCTACTAATTAATAAAAATGTTTTTACAAATGTTTACCAGTGTCAAAGATTTAGAAATTGCATATCGTGAAAGTGGCCAAATTTTACAGATCGATCAACAGATAAATAAACATTTTGTAAATACATAAGATATCTACATATATAATCAGAGAGAGTCTGCATTTCTTTTTTTTTTTTTTTTTGTAGAGTCAGAGTCTCACTTTATGGCCCTCGGTAGAGTGCCGTGGCATCACACAGCTCACAGCAACCTCCCACTCCTGGGCTTAAGCGATTCTCTTGCCTCAGCCTCCCGAGTAGCTGGGACTAGAGGCGCCCACCACAACGCCCGGCTATTTTTTGGTTGCAGTTTTTGGCCAGGGCCGGGTTTCAACCCGCCACCCTCGGCATATGGGGCCGGCACCTTACCGACTGAGCCACAGGCGCCGCCCAGAGTCTGCATTTCTTATTTGATTTTGAATAAATATCTGTTTTCTTCTTCGTCCTCTCTTAAGCAATTTTCATTACAAACCTAATATTTAGGTAGTATTTAACAACCAATATCAGGGATAAAATAGTTGTTGCCTTGTGAGAAAAGAATCAAAATTTAGCAAGATAATGAGAGAGAAGTCACAGAAATACTTAATTTCAAAGCTGAATGCTCAGCTTAAACTCAGACATTTTGTTAATAAGAAAATAAAGACTCCTTCAAAGTTAACTTTGGTTCCAATACTATACAATGTTAAAGAGCTAATAACTCTAACATCGTTTATGCCACATATGACAGTTCTTTTGTATGTAGTGACTGTTCAGTTAATGTTTCTAAGTAAAATTGAAGCCAGGATAATTTTTCTTGGAAAATCAATTGTATATTTTCTACCATACATATTGAGAACCAGTCACAGTTTGGGAATTTCTCAGTTCCAGTAAATAATGTAGCTGCATTCCATGGTGTGCTTTAAAAGTTCTCAATATTTCCATATGTAAACATTATTTAGAAAATGCATCATGCCAAAGCTGCTGATGCTGCTGATTGCACGAGAGAGAGAGAGAGAAACAAATCAAAATCCAATCCTGAGAGAGAAAGGCAGACAAAGAGAAAGCAGTCGGTGGTGGATAAGAGAAGAGAGTAAGTAGAGGAAATAAAAAAGTAGAAGAAATAAAATAGGAGAAGAAAGGAGGGACAAGAAGAGAAAAAAAGGAGATGACAAAATGAGGAGGAGAAAGAGAGGAGAGAAAGAGGAGAGACTTGCAGATGGAGACTAAAGCCAGGCCCTCTGCAAAATGATAAATTATTGATATTGATTAGAAGCCAATGGAAATCAATTGAAGAGAAGATGTTGAAATGACCTATTTGAAACTATTTTGTCTATGATTTTATTCAAGAAGAGGCAGTGCAGCAGCATCGTGAAGCCCAAGGACACTGGGGTTTCAATCCTCCCAGCCTTGGGCAAGTTCTTTAACTTCATTATCCTTCAGCTTCTCTACCTGAGTAAATGGTGTGATATCTGCTCCAGGATTTCTATGGGGGGAAAATGAGAATACTGACTCTTTCTTATGATACTTATTACATAGCATTTATATATGAAGGGAAAAACCAGAAAGAAAATAACTATGAATATTTGTGTGAGCTAAAATGAAATCTTAAAACTCTGCCACCCATAAGTTAACTGCTTGGATCCCTGTCTTGGCGAGGGGAATACACTAAAGCTGAGTTGCTAGCCATCAGAAAGGAGATGAGACACGCCTCCTGACTCTATTCCTTCTCACAGATGTCCCTTACAACCCAACTGTGCTAAATCCACTTGCTTAAGGTCATTAGCGTGGCTCCAGGCCATTGTCCTTGAATCTGGCTCAGAATAAACCTCTTCAAAATCATTGTACAGAGTTTGTCTTCTTTTATGTTGAGATATGTTAAAATAAAGCATAGTATAGTAGATAAGAAAACAACTGTGAGTGAAAGTATTAATTTTAGTACTCAGTCTGCTACTAACTTAATTTTTTCAATTAAGTGATTCGTTGATTTACCTGAGAAATCGATTTCCACATCTGTTTATGGATGAGATTGTTTTATAATCTGAACTCATTATCTGACTCCTCATTTTATAATTAAACAGACATACTTATCACCAGTGTACAAATACAAATACAAATAAATATATTACTGATCTTCTTTGTACTACTATTTCCGGTTTAAAACTAGTTTGATAAATTGTGTCTCTCCTATATTCTACCTTTTGCGTCCTTCTCAATGTCTGCTCATAAATTTAAACTGCACAGCCTGAATGATATTCAAATCCATCAAATTTATTAATTATGTAATCTTAGAGAAATGACTTCTTTCTGTACTTCAATTCTTTCATTTGTAAAATGTAATAACAACAGAAAGTTGTCTTAAAAATTATTCCATTGGAATTAGAACTCTGCCTGGAATATAGGTCAGCTTTTATACTTAGTTATTATTATTATACTTATTATTATTGTTGTTGAAGTCTGTAATATTGTTCTTCGGTAAGGGTGATGAAAATAATCACCGAGTAGAGTCAGGGAAGCTAGTGTTTCCAAATATTGTTGAATATTTGCTACGCAAGCTTATTTTATGATTCTGTGACAAAGAGAAACAGGTCATAGATAAGAAAAGAGAAGAGAGTAAGTAGAAGAAATAAAAAAGAAGAAAGAAGAAGAGGAAAGGGAAATATCCCAGAGAGGTCGTTATGAGGACAGCAAGAACAAGCACATGGGCTTTGGACCTGGTCACCTTTGGGTTCTAATTCTGACACTGTCATTTCTGGGGATATGATTTTTGGATTTTACTTAACTTTTCTGAACCTCAAAATCCAGTTATGTAAAATGAACGTAGTCTTATCTCATAATTTGTTTGTAATACTTAAAGAAGATATTACATTTAAAATATTTATCATTTAATAATTGATCATTTTAATGCTCATGCTCAATAAATATGCTTCTGCCTATATACTCCAAAGATACTGATTTACTCTTTTGCTGAAAATAATCATAAAACTGGACAATATATGAAACAATAATTTCAGGAATTGGAAATCTTGCAGTAAAGGTCTAACATCTTTGAGAGAAAAGAAAAACATGTCCATGTTCACCCAAGCTTTCTACCTGGAATAATTTCCAGACTAGGAAAGGACATGTGCTACTAAAACAAAGAACGAGTGCATTTCTGGGCAGAGGAAACAAAACCGAAGCTGAGGGCTGCTGGTTGTTTGAAATTTTCAGTTCAGGGTTCCAGAAATGAGGGAACTCATCAGCAAGAAGACCTAGAAAACTGCTTAGGGCTCTCCTCCAGTCATTAGACAAACACTACAGGGTGCAACCATATGGCTAGACTCTTGGGGTTTTTGGTTTGTTTGTTTTTGCCTTCTCTCAAATGTCTGAGAACAGTTTCTGGGAGCTGTGAAAGAAACAGAGATTCCAAAGGTGGCAGTGTGTGAAAGTTATCAGGCGGCGTTGACTTGGGTCTCTGGCTGGGCCATGCTTTAGGAAGAGGGCCACTCTGGGCTAACATTATGGATCACTGTAAATCTCAGTAAAATCCAAACTCATGCACAAGCATGATAAAGCTGAGATATCAATAAATTACCTCTTTTCAGAACCAAGTTCTACAACATTTAAATAAAGACAACATACTGTAGACTCTGAAACAATGAGACATCTACAATATTCAGCCAACAAGAGCGTAAATATCAGACCTAGGAGGAAGCATGAAAATGCACCCCAACCTAGACATGAAGCAGTCAATAGAAACTAACCCAGAGATAAGTCAGATGTTATAAATAGGAGATAAGGACATCAAAACAGCTACTGTGAGTAGAAATGTATTTGCCGAGATTTTGTCGGCAGGTAAATGGAAACTATAAAAGGTCGGACATATAACACAGAACTAATCATGTCTGAAATATACTCAGTGATGAAAAACCAGAGCAATAAAAAAAGGAGTAGCTGTAGCTGTAAAAACTGCATAAAGCAACTTGGAAATAATTAAAGAGTTTTTAAGTGGAGACTAGAAATTTTATAGAAGCATTTATAATTTTTTAAGCATTTGAAGTTTTATTCAAAATAAAGCATATAGACTTGATCAAAATAATAAAATATGTTGGTTATGGATGCACTATTTTTAAAGCATATTTTTTATTTACTATTTAAATATTTTATTTATATTCTGGTACATTGATAAATATAACTGGGATGCTCATTTTTGAAACTAAGTGTTTTGGGTAAAGCCCATGACTATTTACTGATAATATAAAAATTTTCAATTTAATGATAATGTCTTAGTTGTTAGGATTTGCCTATTTAGACTTTACTAACCTTTTCATTCGTCTTTCACTATTCAGCTGAAGTATACGAAATACGACTACATTAGAAGACAAATCATTTCTAAGTGAAGATGGTCTTTCTTCAGAGCACAAATCTCAACATAGGACTTCAATAAAATGAAATGGAATCCTTTGGGTCATTATCAAGCTGACATTTTTTATTCTATGCATAAAGTAATCAGAAATTCTTCTTGATCTCTGTCTCACAAAATTGCACTTTCTGAATCTCACCTGATCTAAGCCGTGTGACCCTGCATCTCAATTCCAACACTTGATCTCAGATTTTTGTAGTTTGATATAGAAGTCCTGACATTTCCCAAACACCTTTTTATGAGATTATTATATACTCAATTCATAAATTCAGAAATCTAAGCCATTAGATTGTTTTTTAAAATTGTTAAGAGAATATTAAAAAATGCTTTATTTTCATTGATTGGCATTGCCTATTTTCAATTACAGATGAAAGATTTTCCAAAATTGTTATTTAACCTGACTAAATATGTTAAAGATGAATTCTTTGTATTATATTATATATTATTTGTATATCTAGAACACAGTGATATCAGAAAAGTCAGAATCATATTTCTGGATGAAATAACAAATATACTCTTAAAAGGTATATATTTTGAATTTAAGCACAAGCCTGATAAAACTAGTTTTATCATCAGTTTGATGAACAGTACTAATCCATGGTGATAGGTCATTTTTATATTTACTATTATATTGTAATTCAAAGCCAAAGAGACTCCAGTGTCGAAGGTTTGGTGATGAAATCTGGATTTTTTTGCCCAACAGATTATTTTACTTCACAAATCATAATGTGTAGAGCAAGGTTACTATATATACTAACAAGATGCTTTATTATATTTATATTATATGTAATATAAAGGCCTTTTCATTGACTTTTTTATTTACAAGCTTTATATTATATCCTTATTTTAGCAGTGATGAAACATTAGCTTTTAAATGTTCAGAATATATATGTGCCATAAATAAAAGGATAATCGTATTTTAGTATGCTATTTGTCTTACTCTAGTTTTACTTTTACAGAAAATTAGAATTAAGTTTATTGGGCGGCGCCTGTGGCTCAGTGAGTAGGGCGCCGGCCCCATATGCCGAGGGTGGCGGGTTCAAACCCAGCCCCGGCCAAATTGCAACAAAAAAATAGCCGGGCGTTGTGGCAGGCGCCTGTAGTCCCAGCTGCTCTGGAGGCTGAGGCAAGAGAATCATGTAAGCCCAAGAGTTAGAGGTTGCTGTGAGCTGTGTGATGCCACGGCACTCTACCTGAGGGGGGTATGTGAGACTCTGTCTCTACAAAAAAAAAAATAAATAAAAAAAAAAGAATTAAGTTTATTAATTTATTTTAAAATAAATTCATGTTTGCCTGTGATAATTTTGTAAAATTTAGTCAAGAAATAAACTGTGACATACTGAAAGATAAATGATGGTATATTCTTTACAAATATATTCATATTATGTTATGAAATTAAATATTAGAAATATCAACTATGTTTAACCCCAGGGTTTTATTCATCATAATATTTAGCATTTTAATTGAATAACTTTACCAATTTAAATTTTGATATTCATTTATTTTTCTTCACTAGATAAACATGTTTGACAAGCAAAGGGATGACAATTGAAGGAAATGCAAAGACTTTTTTATCCTATACTTCTTTATTGCCTATGTGCTTTTTATCATTAAGTCATAGAACATAGATTTTTAAAACAATGATAAACTGAGCTTCCAACTCCAAAATATTTTCTAGTATACAGGGAGTCCCTTAATTGATGGTCATGATTTATTTTTCATTTATAAAATGTAAAAGCCAGTGCCTATTTAGACAAGTTAATAACACAGAAATATTAAAATTTAAATATTTTGCATTCCAAAGTAGACAGTAACATAGAAAATACGTGCATACATGGTGTAATATTCAATGCATAAATTCTACACAATCCAAGTTTATTATTTATTTTAAATTTATATAATTAAAATATTTAATCATAAATTTAGCATACTACAAATGTCCATAAATCGCAAAGAATTAGTGAACAGTATGATAATACCATGTCAGTGATCAAAGTTACTATATAAAAATATTTCCCTTATAATAGATTTGATTTTAAAAATCATAATAAGATATAGAAATGGAAGATGCAATTTATTACAAATATGTATTGATGAAAAAATATTTAACCTTAAAATTTGAAAAAACCTTAGTTATTTAACATATCATTTGTATTAATAAAATCAATTTTGTAAACTTCTCCTAATTTTTATCAACTTCAGAGATGCATGTTATTTAAATATTTTCACTTCATTTCATTCTGAAGTAAAATGGTCTCACAAATAACTGCAAACATATTATTTCAATTCATAAAAAGTTTAATTTTAGTTTCCTAAGTGAAATGTTGAAAGCATTCAGATTATTTTACATTTTAGGATAGTGAAATAATTGAGCTACAAAAACATGAAAATTAAATGTTAATAAATACAAGAATATTTTCTTTCATATTATTTTAAGCTGTGAAAAATATATCTAATTTTGAAGTATGTCAAAACAAACATAATGTCTGATTAAAATGTTTGTACAAAAATGCTTTTAATGGTTTTGAAAAAAATAAAAATACCTTTTATGAATATCCATGATGTGAAAAGCAAAGTATTTCCCTTTCATCTTAAAAGTGCATAGCAATATACATTAACAACAGATAGTAGAGAGGAAAAAAGTGGAATGTCCTATTTAAATACATTCAAAGCTAAAATTCTTATATGATAGACAAACCTATGTTCATCAGAATTCACAGAAAAAAAATTCTCCACTCCTATGCCCAATTTCAGTAATTATTTATTAATTTAGCTTTGATAACAAGAAATCTTTACTGTGACAGAGGGAACTTCTCCTAACAGGAAAAGAAATATTTCCAATATTTGAAAATCAAGACAATTTTGACTTTCTCTCTCTCTCTCTCTCATTCAATGCACCTGTGGGAATATGGAAATTAGATGATTTGTGGTATTTGGTAGACAGACAACTAAGAATTCAGATTTTCTAAGGGTTAAGGTCTAGCTCAGGTTATATGTAATTAAGCATTAATCAAACTATTAGGGATTACAAGGTTATTTGAAATCCAATAAGCATATACATGTATGAAAATGAAAAGGTTAAATGGAAGGAAGGTAGTATTTTTTCTACACCAGTAATCATATCTAACCAGTAATCCATGGATATGAAGAGAATAGAGGGCATTGGAAACTTTAGAAGGAATTGCAGACAGCAGGCATGGCCAAGTTAATAATTCTAGGAAAGAAATGTAAAAAAGCTCTATTCATTTTATACAACAACAGACAGAGAGTAGAAGTATAATAAAGATCAGATTAAGATAAACTCTCCAAGATTTTAGTGAACGTCTGGCAATAGATTATGTCATCTGCTGAGAATGCATATTTTAAACTGGAAAGTTCCAGGAGTGGTGAAAAGGCAACAGAAATGGAACATGTTAGAAACTAAAATGAAGTGATTAACCAAAGTGTGAGAAATTAAGGAAGTTGTTTTTTGTTGAATACGTAGAAATTATGTCTACAACCCACTAATTCAAGCAAATAAAGAACTTAGAGATGTATATGAGAATATGATATATTTTATTTTAAAATTCTAATATAGTTATAATTATGGTACTCATAATGTCTGTGTGTCAATTAAGGAGCAAAGTAATTCAAGGATTCACTGTCCAAAGAAGATTTCATAACAAAGGAAAATAAAGTGAACATTTGTTAACTACTTGTCCCAAAGAGACATTTTTCATGAAAAAGCATTGCTTGTGGAAGGAAAAAAACATTGTCAGACACTCTGACATAAGAAATAGTAACTGAGCAATGTCTTATCTAAGAATTGAGCAATAAATATTCCCACAAGTAGAAGTTTAGAAAGTATTTTTTTTTGGCCAGGGCTGGGTTTGAACCTACCACCTCCGGCATATGGGACTGGCGCCTTACTCCTTTGAGCCACAGTCACTGCCCTAGAAAGTTAGTTTTAAAGGTAAATATTTCTGGTATTATTTAAGCAATGACTTCTCAGTAGAGTGGCTTTAAGAGAATAGACGTTTTCATGGTAGAATTGTAGAGTTTTATTAACATAAATGTTGAGCAAAGCTGATGATCATTAAGAAAGCGTCTGTCTCAGCAGCAGGGTTTGTTTTGTTTATTTCTTATCTTTTAACTCATGAAATAGACTTCAGGCAATTCACAATATTCTAAAACTTTGTGGGAGGAAAATTACTAGATGTATTGGGAGGAGCTAATTTTTTTAGGTGTTATCAGATACCCAATAAGATGTGTAACTCAAAATAGTTAAGATCCCCTGTCTTATGGTAAAATTGTAGATATTGATAGACTTAGATTTCTTAAGAAGTGTCAAATCTTACTAATACTTGTACACTTTCTAATGAATGATGTATCCATGTATTCTTAATTAAGACACTCAGACTTTAAAGTAACACTCCCCAAAGTCCAAAGCTAAAGGAAACGGCGTGCAAAGTGACAATGCCAAGATGCACTTCAGGTAGATCCAACATGGGAACATTCCGTGCTTTAGTTGAGATGAAGTCAATCACCTTACTATTTGTCTGGTGCATAGCAATTTTTAAACACTTTTTTATCAATATCTACTTTTCTTCCCAGAAAACATAAGTCTTGTCTTATAAATTGAGCTATGCATTAACATTTTATAGAACTTCATATTTATGACTTACAGAGTTTAATAATTATTTCTTTTGATAAGTAATGCTTCATGAATTTGCATGTCATCCTTGTGCAGGGGCCATGCTAATCTTCTCTGTATCGTTCCAATTTTAGTATATGGGCTGCCAAAGCGAGCATATTAATAATTATTATTCTCTCTCTTTTTTTTTTTTTGCAGTTTTTTTTGTTTTTGGCCAGGGCTGAGTTTGAACCCACTACCTCTGGCATATGGGGCCATCGCCCTACTCCTTTGAGCCACAGGCGCTACCCTAATTATTATTCTCTTTTCCAATCTAGATAATTCAGCTATTATAGAATAATACAACCAAATATCCAATGTTATGGAAGTTTGTGATTATAGATTTTCTAAGACTTGATCTTTGAAAAGATTAGTGTAATCGATAGTGCATAGGGTTTGCATTATAGGTTAAATCTGAAGTCACGAAGTGCAGGAAAAAAGCTCTAAGCACAGAAAAAAAAATCTGTCATGAATACAACAGAGAGAGCTCAAGAAAGTGGAGGAAAATAAAGTTATAGAATACAACTGATTATGAATTATTTAGAATCTTTCAGACAATGATATGATCCCATAATTCTACTTGCAATGGGAAATCATTGGTGAGTTTTAATCAGAATATCGTGTGTGTAATTAATATTCCACAATATCCCCTGGCTGCTTTAAAAAGAGATTACAGATGGGAGGAGAGGAAACAAAAGGACTAGTTAGACTGATATTATAAGAGTTTGTGTAAATTATGTAGAAAATGTGGACAAGTAGGATGGCAGTGTAAATAGACAACAGACACATCTGAAATTTATTTAGAAAGAGAACAAGGATAGTTCACGATTTGGAGTTAGAAGACAGAATATTTGTTCTGAGCTATTTGGTATTTGGTGATGGTAGTTACTCACATATGGACAATTGATGGAGGATATCTTGTTGGGGGAATAATATCAAAGTATTGTATTAACCTGTTAAGCTTAAAAAATGTTTTAAGTGTCAAGATAAGCTGTCAGATATGCAGTTAAGTATGTGAGTTCAGTGGAGAGGAGAGTGTTATAAAATATCTTATACCATGTGGGATTGAGGGAGATGATGGAAGGTAATAAAGCTGGAGGTTGGCATTTCTTCATTTCAAAATTAAGAAAAGAATGAGGGACTGAAATAGCTGGAAATTACTTAAAAGAATATGTGCATGTATATTTAACTTATATATATATCTGCATATAAAATACAGAATAACGTTTGAGGAGGTGGTAAGATACCATTATAAGCCTAGGCATAACAATGAAAATTTTAAAATAGTATCTCCATCTTTATTCATCTTCCCAATATTTAAATTTTCCTATACAAGCATGGAGTTCAACTGAATTTATAGAAATTTAAATAGACATTTATATACTTACATATAGTAAGTAAACTAAGAAAATTTTATTTAACTTTAATGCTCTCTGACAATGGTTTGATACATTAATGTCCAACAGAAGGCACATAGATTATTATTTCACTGAATCTATCACTATTTTCATGTAAATTACCTGTGCTCATGTAGGCTACATAAACATGTAAAGCAATAATATTTCTCTTTCTACTTCTAAATTATCTAATCTTTTAGTTACTATCAATCAAATCTTTAAAATATAATTATTCATCAGCAAGATAATACCAATCCTGAAATATGTGTTAGGTAAATAAAAACAATTTCGGTGTACTCAGTAAATCATTAATTTAGACAGCAACACTCGTTTTCTGTGTTCTTCTTTAGATCTCCAATTAGTACACGTCTACAAAAAAATATAAAAAGTGCATTATCAAAGAAAAATGCAAACTGCAGTCAGAAATCTCCCTTCACCCCACCCTGGCAGCTTCTTGACCCAAGGTACTGAGCCACAAAATGAGAAAACTTCAAAGAGCCGCAAAAGGTTGTGCTACAAAAAAGGGTTTACAGATGTAAAGGCTAAAACAGCATGAACTGCAGAGGTGAAGCTCACATTAGCTGTAGACTAAGACACAAATAGAGCATTTAGTCCATCAAGGATAGAGAGTAGAATTGTAACAATGAAAAGGAATGCTACCTGCTGACTAAGAAAACTAGAGAGAAAAGCAAAATGAAATACCTCAGGAAAGGCTCTGCTGCTGCTAGCCAGCAAAGTAAATTGAGAATGCTTTTTTATATTACTTGTGATCCTAGTGCACAGGAAAGAAAAGGAGAAAAGAAAGAGTAGAATAATTGGCAAGACTGACAGCCATCTTGCCCAAGAAGACTATATAATGAGATCATAAAGTTAGGGGTGCGTAAGCTCTTTTTTCTTCCTTTTATAAAAATTTTAATTTCAAGCACTATATCTTTGGGATAACTGTAATAGTTGAGGACATCAAATCTAAGGTTGAGCTGATTAGCAAGCATAATGAACAAAGTCAATTTTCAAAAGAAGCTGGAAAATGTTCTTCGTTCTCAAAAATAAATCACCTGTCAAACTTCGATAGCACAGAAGATCAAATGCCACTTACATGTAGTGAAAAAAGCTGGGAATAAAAGATGAAAAGTAAGCAACCTCAATAAAGTGAGAACTCAGCTTAGATGGAAAAAAAAAAAAACACCTTGAATAGATTGGCAGAGTTAAAAAAGGGGTAAACAGGCTATTGAGACATATGATGTAAAGCAATACATTTTCAATAACCTTAAAGGCAAGCATCTTAATACATTGCATAAAGATGATAATAGGGACCTCCCTATGAATGTTAGGGCTCCATTTTTGTTACTGCTAACCAGTTATATTGTTTTTTTTTTTTTTGAATCAGTGTTGTATGTGTGGTCTTATTGTGACTCAGAATTTTACTCTAGAAAACACTGGCAACACTAGTGAGTGGACTACATTTGGGGAGAATGACAACTAAGAAAAAAATAAAGGTAATAAATTTGAACTTAATAATTTATAGCAACTTACATACCCAAATGTGAGCAAAATCATGGCTCAAATAGACATTAATAGTGTTTTTAAAGATAAATGGATAACATAATTACCAATCTTCATATTTGAATCCTAAAGAGATATTCAGACATGTAAAAGAATTAATATATGTAGCACACTGCATTTTCCTATAATATGACTGTCAGTGTTATCAGTAATGAGGAATACTTGACCTTATAGATCTATAGGTTTGCTTGTAAACAACATAACTGGACTGGTACTTTATTTGAGAAGTTTATTAAAGTAAATTTTATCTAAAGACAACCCACATAAATAATAATCAAGAAAGATATTGTTTTATCTACTGGTACTTTGAGAATAAAATATCGATGGACTAATGATGCTGTTTGGAGGTATTTGCAGAAAAAATTATGAAAGGAAAAAACAAAACTTATGTCCCTTTTTGGTGTTTTGAAGATTCCAAGCCCTCCATGTGATTTACTTATCTTTTAGTTATATGATGTTTTTTCTTTTTCGTTCACTCCAACTATGACTTAGATTAGTGTTGAAAAATGTCACTTGGCCACTGGCATGAATCTGTTGCTACCCTTCTTTTGTCATGAAGTCAGTTGTTTAGAAACATGCACAGAATAACATAATGGTGAGCAAGGCATTCAGTAAGGCCTTACAGGGTAACACTGGCAGAATTGTTGTTAGAGAATCAACATTCTTACTAGTCTACTACTCTCTCTATAGAAGAGAGGACAAATTGTGGCCTTTTCCAGGGTGGAATACATCCACTGGAAAGTTCAATATACTATCACCAGGTGGGTGACAGGTGTTCAATCTGTCACCAGGTGGGTGAGTGATTCTCTCTGGTGAACGGTGCCACAGAGGACCAGTCTTGATTTCTGATTTTTTCAAATTTGGCATTCAGCAGTGGCACCAAAGTAAACCAATGATGAGGGCAAATCTCACTGATCCCATGCCTATGGTCAAACTTTGTAACCTTGGCCACTTTGTACACGGGCTGATCACGTAGGGGCCAGGGAGGCTTTTTTTAAAAAGGTGAACTGCTGTGGAAAGAATGACCCTTATTATCCTCTGTTTATTGGTAGATTCCTCTGCAAGGCAAAGATGCAAGTGAACATACACAAGGGCCACAAATGCACCCATACCCCTTTGTCATCCATCCTTGTCAAATACTATGATTATTTTCTTCCCAGTTATCTTATCAACCAGCCAAACCAAAAGCATTGCACGTGACTGAGCATAATTCTTTAACTATGATTATTTCTCTTCCCAACAAAGAGGCACAAACAGACATTGTGCCAAAATTGGGTCCACAGAAGTATTCCCTTTACCATTGTGATTCCAAGGATACAGACTAAAGGGGCTAAAGAACAGCAAGTGTTCATTTCTGCCCAATGGCAGAATTTCATGCTGACCTAAGACATGTTTTGCTTCCTTCTCTTAACTGTTCTTATCAAGAGGGAGTAGCCTGAGGAAAGGCAAGAGCAGTCGTGCACCTGTAGCGCTGTGAGAGTCTGAGCCGTCTGCCCATACATCTCATGCAAACCCGACTGCTCTGAAATCTCACTGTATTTCATAATGTAGAGTTGTTCCTTACACTCAACTTCATTGGAAAAAGGAAATCAATTCATAAGAGACTGGTTTAATCAAATATTTGAAGTTTCAATTAAAACATAAATCTCTAACAAGGCCCAGGAATGAGCCCCAAGCTACTTTTCTAAAGATGATTTGTCAGCAAAGAAAGACATTGTTTGAAAATTTCCACGATGTGTGCTACGACTCTCCTTTGGGGTGTTCATTTGGACAGGTCTCCACTTCGTTCTCACCAGAGACCCCTGGAGCACCACTGGGTATGCTTGAAGCTCCAGGCACAAGGAAGCTTCTGCTGAAGCACAACTGATTGCTCAACTTTCTTTGGATTTTGGAACTCCTACAAATAATATACTTCACAAATTACTTGACAAAGGGTTTGAAGCCCACCTAAATAACACATACTTTTTGTGTCTAAAATCCAAAGAGGCTTATTTAGCATTGATTGTATGATTGTATTTTTCCTAACTGGTAGGTGGTGTAAGATACCATAATTTTTTTCTAAATTTAGAACTTTAGCCCTTTTCCTCTTAAAGTGTGGTTGCCCAAAAGCAGCCTCGGAATTTTCTGGTAGTTTGTAAATCATGCAGAAGCTCAAGCCCCTTCCCCTGACCCACTGAATCACAGTGTACCTTGTAGAAAAATTTCCAAAATATTTGTGTGCATGCACTTCTAGGTTTGAGAAGCAATGCCCTTGACTACTACATGGAATTTCCCTATTATGGAAAAGTTTTAAATTGTGAGGTTTTTTTTCTTTCATTCTCAGACACATACATGTTTCCCTAAGTATCCTGGTCATACACTATGTCCTGCCATCATAATGGCATGATGTCATTAACATAGTGGGCTAGAGTAATGTTAGATTAATCATGAATCTGTGCATCATATTTTGACAAAAAGTAGAATAGTTTACATAACTCTGAATTAACATCAAGAAGGTCTATTGCTCTCCCTCTCAACAAATATGAGCTATTTCTGGAAATCATTGCCAATTTATATAAAGAGAAATGCAATTGCCAAATTAATAGCTGCATAGTGATTTGCTCCAAGAAGATATAAAAACTAAAGTAACAGGTCTAACTAGAGTTAGGATGTGACTAAGTTTAAGATTATCCACAGCTGTTTTCCAGCTAACCAGAAATGTAACAGATATCACTGTTCTCACATACTGGAAAAAATGTTGCTTTAGCTTTACTCCTTTGGAAGAAAGGTTTAGGCCCCGTGACTTTTAATTGGCCTTCCTAACAAAAATATGAAAAACAAAATCTCTCAGAGTGGTGGAAATTATACTTATTTTTATATATTACCTGACCTAGGAAGTAGGGGGAAAAGCAGAGTGTTGATGTGTGAATCTAACGGTCTCACTATTATAAGAACTATAACTAAAACTCTACAAATCATTAGGGGCTTATAGGGCTGTATACCGACTGATGGAACACCCAGGATGAACCCAGAGACAGTGGCTAATAATCTCCCCAAAGCATGAGTCTTTCCATGTCCCCAGTGCACAGTTACCTGGTAACCATCTACCACATCACTTCAAGGAAGGCTTAAAGAACAATTTAGATGAAGGAGTGTCCAATCTTTTTTTTTTCTTCCCTGCACATTAGATGAAAAAGAGCTGTTCTGCGCCAGGCGTTAAATACACTAGTACCAAGGAAAGCTGATTAACAACAACAAAAAAAAGTCCATGCATACTTTTCCTGAGATCCAACACCACACCTAGGCAAAATAAAACATCTACTAAACCAGTATGCGGAGGCCACAGATCAGACACCCCTGTTCTATTATTTGTTATCACAAGAATAAGAATCCGAGTTCAGTGAATTTTTCTCCAGATTTCACCTGCAGTGTCTGTGATCTATGTGAATCCTTCTCTTCTCGAGCTTTCTAAAATGTCCTAAAGATATTTGACTTTCCAGAAAGTGATATTTCTCATCATCTGTAGACTGAGAACACGTTATCCCAGGTAGCAGCCATTCTTCTTGGTAAGATCTTATAGCTTTGATTTCATAAAGTCAATCTTAGTTGTTTTTAGAAATGGTTTTATCATTTCTGTGAAATAATCATTATTTTCAAATATGACTTTTCAGTCAGGATCTTAATTGCCTTATCTTTTCAATTTATCTTAGTAAAAAGGAGGAGATACTACTGAAAAACTATTGACATTGTATAACTATTGAAATAAGAGGATAAAGAATTTCAAAAATGTTGTGAATAATGGTTGGCAAAGTTTGAGAATTGGGTATGATTTTAAAATGTTTTGTATCAGGATTTAAAAGTAGTCTACTCAATAGGTATCTTACTGTTAGAGATAGGTTAAGAAGACCAGAAAAATCTTTCTTATGTATTCACAAAATAGAACATTAAAACAAAGTCTAGGTGAAGGGCTCAACTGCCACTTGGACTTTACCTAACAAATGCAAACAATGTAACCTAATAGTATGTACCAATGTATTAATCTGAAAATTTTAAAAATTTATAAAAGAAAAAATGTCAACGACATTACAAATTGTATTTTTCCATTTCCTTCATCAATTCGTTAGATTCTGTGTAATTAATTCTTGTTCTCCTGGATCTTCTATTAACATTACCTCTAAAAAGATTTCTGGATGCCCTGACAGCCCAGTGGTGTGATCTGGATGAAGTCTAAGCAAGGACGTCAGAAGTGTCTATACCTAAAAATCTATTCTTGATGTGTCAATGGTTTAAGGCTTCTGCTGGAGTCTTACTCCCAGGGCTCTCAGATGGTCTTCTTTTGATTAAGAAAGAAACTCTGGCCTGTAGCTGATTGCAGGGCCTTTAGGCAAGTGTCAGAGTAAAACAAAATCTGTATATAAATGACAGATACTTAATGCAGTCATGGTTAATTTATTACTGATAATTTTAAAGTGTGAAAGGTCTAATGAGAGTTCATAACAAGAATTATGCAACTGACAAGGAATTGGGTATTTCAGTAGCATACAAATAAGATAAAATAGCCATTTCTCAAAAAATTAGACCAGATTTAATTAAGAACAATCAATGATTAAGCTTATTTTCAAATAAGTCAGTGAATGTTACACTTGACATATAAAATAGATGAACATAATTATTAGAGGAAAAAATTTTGGTATGTAACAAAATAATCCTCAGACACCACATGTACAATATACTAAAACACACCAAGGAAATACTAAGAATATGCAACAAAAATACAAAGAATATATAAAAAATATCAAATAAAGTAGCTCAGTAAGTCTGAAGCAGAACCTGAACATCTGTACTTTTATAAAACATTATGGATAATTTAGATATGTCTCCCAATTAAAATAAGAACTGTCTTACAAGATGAAAAATTTAAATTAAAGAAAGAAGATTGAGGTTATTTTTAATAACTAATATTATGTCTAGTAACAACCCATATTATTCAATATCCTGACAACAGCCACCAGGACTTAGCTAAACAGAAAGATTGTGAACACCAGTAAATTTCTAGGAAATTTCAAATTTTATGAAGAACGATGAAGAGTGTGAGCTGTTACTCCACATTCATGGTCATAATCAAGGAAAGTAGATCTTTATTTATGTACCTGGATCAAAGGCCAGAGATATATGACAGCACAGTCCTTATTCCTGAAGGTGATGGGATAGGAGAGTAGTTATACACATACCATGAGGAACAAAGAAGAACAAAAGATTTTCTACTACTTTATATGAGATAGATAGCTAAAACCCTTTACATCCAAATGATTAAATAATAATAATATCTTCCAATAGTTTGAGACCAGAAGGAAAGGATTTTCACCCTAATCTTTTTAGATTAAACACAATTTTCTAAGACTCAGATGAACCCTGCAAGATAGAACCGTCTTCCAATTCTGGGCTTTATCCCTTTTGATGGAAAAATGTTGCTTTAGCTTTATACACACCTAGGGAAAGAGTTCTCCAGTCTTTCTGGCACTTGGAGTATAACCTAGGGATCTAGCCCAGGCCATCACCAGTGGGTTTACTAAAGGAAATAATGGAAATTAGTTATCCTTTCAGATTAAAACAATTAACTAGATAAATGTCTATAGACCTAATCTCTCATGATACATGTAAAGTAAAATACTTCTGGGAGAAGTGAAAGCAAACATTCTGGTTTGCATTGTATACATATTCATGTTTCAGGAGGCTGGGGCATTTGCAGAAGCACTGAAAAATATAGGGAAGTTTTATTTTCCTACCTTCTCATAAAATAGATAATTTATGAAATATTTATATTATGATATTTTACTTGTACAAATTTAACCTAGGGATAACCGATTACCTCTTCTAATTTGGCAATGATGTTCATGCTACTCAACATAATATTTTGTTTTTTAACTATAGCATATATAAATTATTAGAAGTTCATTTTCCTCTTTATCTGCAAATTTTAGAATTCGAATATTTAGGTAAAAGTTTGTGTTCCTCTATAAGTCAATTAGAACAATATTTGTTCACCTTAAGAGGCTATATAAGCTAATTTCTTTTTCATGTTTCTTTTCCTTTTTAGAGATAGGGTCTCTGTTATCCAGGCTGGAGGGTAGTGGAGCAATCATAGCTCACAGTATCCTTGAACTCCTGGGTGCAAGTTATCTTCCTGCCTCAGCCTCCTTAATAGCTGGGGCTACAAGCACATGTCATCACCTTTGGCTAATTTTTTAATTCTTTTTTCATAGACAGGTTTGTGCTATGTTGCCGAGGCTAATCTCACACTTCTGGCGTCAAGGGATCCTCCTGCCTCAACCTCTTGAGTCACTGGGATTGTAAACATAAGACACAGTGCCTAGTAATGTCTTAACATCCTCCAATGATAGGAAAATATTTCATATTCACACATCAGAGGTAAAAACCTTTATGGATTATAGATACACATCCTGGCAGAAAGACAACCTGCAGCTTCAATTTTATAATTATATCCTCGAGTCCATAGTAAACCCAACACACAAAAGCTTACTGAGTAAGATAAGAAAAGAGGGGTCTTCCTTACCAATAGTCAATTTTTTTTTTTTTTTTGAGACAGAGTTTCACTTTGTCACCCAGGTAGAGTGCTGTGATGTCATAGCTCGCAGCAAACTCCAACTCTCAGACTCAAGCAATCTTCATGGCTCAGCCTCCCAAGTAACTGGAACTATGGCCACCTGCCACAATGCCCAGTTATTCTTTTAATGGAGATAGGGTCTTGTCCTTGCTCAGGCTGGTCTCAAACCTGTGAGCTCAGGCAAGACACCTGCCTTGGCCTCCCAGAGTGCTAGGATTACAGGCATGAGCCACCATGCCCGGCCCAGCGGTCAAAAATTTTTAATAGATTTGAACTCAAAGAAGACAAATAGAGAAACATACATGTGTAACAGTTACTAAGCCAGATTCTTTGACATTTCTCATTAAACAGATAATAGATCTCTATAAACCATTAGTCCATTTACAGAGATCATAAAATGGCCTGGCCATAGATGCAAATTCGTAATTATTGCTACCACTTACTAGCCATTTAAAAATACATAGAAAAAAAATCTGAAATTAGAAAAAGAGAGAGTAAAATTCTGTTGCTTTTTGGATTAGTTTCCAGGTAGTTAAAAAAAAAAAAAGATGTTCCTGGGCTTGAGTAACCCCTGAGTTGCACTTTTCTGGCAAAAACATTTTATATTTCTCCCTCTTATGAATCATTTACTCAGGAATCACAGTGGAAAAATTCCCAAATTGTTAAAAAATAATTTTTTATAAAGTAAAATCATGACTATCACGCAGATAAGAAGATAACCTCTTATTAGAGATTTTATTCAACTTGGGATTAACACAATAAAAAGAAATAGTTCAGACAATTCAAAAAAGCATTGAAATAAATACAAATTTATGTGGAGCAAACAAAATAATTAATTTGAAAATGTTTTAAAATATGCTATTTAAAAAGGATGGGGGTGCAAGAAAAGATACTCCATCGACTCTGTGATTGACAGACCTATCTGCAAATACATGGACAAGACTTATTTTTCCTAACTAACTTTCGCAAAAGTACAGAGTTGTAAATCAGCTTCAGGGCAATTAAAACTTAGAAATCAGTTAATCTGGAAAGATGCCTTCTAGAGAATGTGTAGTATTCCATTTAGACACTGAGTTATCTTGGTTCTTTTTCCAAAATTTTCTTTTCATCTACATAAATGAATTAAAATCATATTCCTAATATATCTAGTAATGCTGTTAAGCAATTGAATGTCAGTTTGATTCTTAAACCCTTGCAAATGGCTCTAGAGAGTTTAGTTTTGCTTTTGTAAATGCCTGAAGAAGTATGCTTCTGGCTAGTTGTTAGCTTTCAGTACAAGGGCTCTAGTTGTAGGGTTTTGCTTCTCTTTCCCACTGAGCTCTTTCAAATTGAGGTTTTTATTTTTTACCTATCATACTAATTCTTTAAGCAATGTTTTCTTCTTTTTATGGCATCATGTTATCAAGGAGTTTATTATATGATTCCTAGTTTTTATATCTCTAAACATTTAATAATATTTACTATTTTTCTTTGAATATTTTAGTGAATTACTTAATCTTTTCTTCTAGTAGAAATCCATTCTTCAGCTGTACCTATATAATATTTTCTTTGATCCTATTTCCCCATTCACCATTAACATTGGGTTCCCCCTGCTTATGGCTGGACAGGGACATCATTTTCTAGGAGAATTGATACAGGACTTCTTTACCCAGAATGGCACACAGAACATATTGGACCAAAACAGCTCGTAAACACCATTCTGTCAAGTGTTCCAACTAAGATGCTACTCCCAGAGCCAAGATGCCCCCTAAATGAGACCTCATTCCTTCACAGGGGCAGTTTTAAAATTAACTTCTGCCCACAGGCCCCTGGTCAATTGTGACATATTGCAGACATACATTTCATCTCCCAAACCCCTCCCTGCCTGCAGGGTGAGGAAGAAGGTCCAAATGGCCTACATGTTCAGAATTCCCCCTCTGCTGTGCCAGACTTCTTGTCTTTCTTCTCATCTCGCAATAAAATCTATCCTGTTGCTTAATTGTAGTGCCCATGGGTTCATTCTTCAAATTTCCAAGACCATGGACCTGACAGAGAAAGAGAGATTATGGCTACACTATTATTTATTCAAATATTATATTTTGAATATCAAATGCTTTATTGTGGTTCTTTTTTAATGATTTTGTATTTTCCTTTGAATTATAAATTTCTGTATTTATTTCTCTAATTAAATTTATTTTGCTAATTTTGAATGCTTAGTTCATTTTATTCTAACTCTTCACTTCAACGGAATTTGCCCCAGCAATCATTTTTCCATTTCTAATCATGCCATTGCCAACTTTCATATCCTTATAACAATAATGGTATACTCATCTTTGACTTCTCTTGTCTTCTCATAATCCACATGTATTTTTTTCTCTGCAAATTCAGTTCAGTCTTTAAAATAAATTCAAAACCTAACCATTTGTATTGTTTCTGTTACCTTTTCTGAATCAAAACATTGTCATTGCTCCTCAAGATTAGTAGTAGCCTCCTACCTCCTCCCTGTTTCTACCACATCCTCTATTATCCTGTTCCCACCATAATAGTCTAAGAGAACCTATGAAATACATAAACCATGTTATTTTAGTCCTCTAGGGGTTCTTTCAGAGGAAATCCCCAAAATTCATGATTGCCTATAAGTCCTTACAAATCTATATTTCTATGATCTCATCTTCACATTACTTACATGGAAACATCCATACTGACCTACACATCACTCCCTATAGTGGGTTGAATACTGACCCCTCAGAAAATATGTCTATATCCTGGAACCTATGAGATGTAGTTTAAGATCTCACTATGTAATCATTCTAGATTATCTAGATAAACCTTAAATCCAATGACTGTCGACTAAAAAAGTTAATGATTTATAAAGTGGGAAAAAAAGATCTTTATTTCTCATAAAGGGTAGCAGCCTGCTAGGTAACCATTCCAACAGATTGGGGAGCCGAGCATTGACCACAGACAGGCCAGAAGCCAGGTACAAGTGTTTCAAAGAAGAGACAAAAGAGGGGGAAAAAAGAAAAAAGAAGAAGAAGAAGAGACAAAGGTAACGAGACGTTATACTGAGCTGGGTGGTCAAATATGCATATTCAACAAGCTGTAGGAGGATACATGAATATTTATGAAGCAAAATCATAGAAATATAATTGTGCTTTATCTCTCCCAACCTGTCATGGCTGGAAACTTAGTTTCAAGGTGTTTTTGGGGCCTCTTGGCTGAGAGGTATTGATTCAGTTAGCAGAGGGCTTAAGATTTTATATTAGTTCATATGACAAATTCTCTTTTAAAAGATTAAATAGGAGCCATGTGAAGATAAACGCAGAGACTGGAGAGCTGCAGCCACTAGCAAAAGAATTCTTAGAGTTGCCACAATCTGTTAGGCTCAAGGAACAAAATATCCCCTAGAGCCCTTGGAGGGACTTTGGCTCTGTTCTCACCTTGGTTTTAGACATCTGCTCTCCAGAACTTGAGAGAATAAATCCGTGTTGTTTTAATCCTGGCAGGGTGTGATAATTTGATACAGTCATCCTAGGAAACTAATACATTCCCAACCGAAGTAGATACGCTTTATCCTCAGCATTTGGACTGACTTTTTCTAATGTCTTTGATCATTTTCATCCATGTAATTGTATTACTTATACAATCTTCCTCATTCAAATCTTTACTCAAAAGTCTCATGCAGTGTGGCACATGATGACTACTTTATGTAAAATTGCAACACCACCTTCCTAATGTAGCTGGAATTTCTCCCCCTGACAGAACCTTGTCTTAGAGCAGGGGTCCCCAAACAATGGCCCGTGGGCCACATGTGGCCTACCATGGACATTTATCTGGCCCGCCAGATGTTTTTGCCACAGCTGCCTGTCCTGCTTAGTAGTGAACTTGTCCCGGGCTGCAGTGCACATCTGCCATGTGTGGAATGTGTGCCAACTCTCCGACTCCATTCCTTCTCTCTGTCTCTCCCCGCCAGGTGTTATTGCCATCCTGCTTAGCAACCCACTGTCCTGGCCGCAGTACGCATGTGTGGAATGTGCCCCACACTCTCCAATTCCCCTCCTACTCTCCGACTCTGCTCCTTCTTTCTGTCTCTTGACTCCTCATCTCAGTCTCTGGTGTAATCGGAGGAGTCCAGGTTGCCTGTGCAGAGCATACTGCTACCTAAGGATGGAGGTAAGAACAAGTTAGGATTTTTTTTTTTTTTTGAAGTGAGGAGGTTTTTTTTTTTTCTTTTTTTTTGCAGTTAGTGGGGCCTCTTTTTTTTTGCAGTTAAGGGGGCACTTTTTTTCTGAAGTTAGGAGGTCTTTTTTTTTTGCAGATGGGGCACCTTTTTTAGAAGTTAGAAGAGCCTTTTTTTTGAAGTTAGGAAAGCCTTTTCTTTTTAAGTTGGTTAGTTGGTTGGGGGTAGTTTCTAGGGGAGGTTGAATCACAGTGATAACACAAATAGTCAGTGCTCAGTGCTAATGCAAATTGTCAGTGCTCAGAGGTAATGCAAATAGTCAGTGCTCAGTGATTATGATAATTGTAAGTGCTCAGTCTTAATGCAAATTGTTAGCACTCAGTATAAATGCAAATTGTTAGCACTCAGTATTAAAGCAAATTGTCAGCAGTGTTATCCCAAATGGTCAGTGGTCAGTGTTAATGCAAATGGTCAGTGCTCAGTGTTATCGCATGGGGGCCCCAAACTGGTAATCTGCCTAGGGCCCCATGGGAACTTAATCCGGCTCTGCAGACAGCCAAGGAGTAGGAAACTCAATTTTAATTGCCAGTAAGTGCATTTATATTCTGATTGCTATTCAGTTGTGTATGATGTTGTACGTTGTGTGCTGTGCAAGCCCCGGTTCACACTGTTGTGATCTCTGAGCAGTGCGAGTTCAGCCATATGCTCGGATTAGATTCAGAAGAAAAAAGGCATATGTGCCTTCTTTTTTCCTGCAGTGGAATCTGATCACGTGGGTCTTCTCACCCATGCTATCAGATTCCTGTGCGAGTTCACAGATCGCAGTGAAGTTCACACAGGGTAGTGTGAACTGGAAAAGTGGAGGAGGAACTGGCTCTGTAATCGTGCCTGTTCCTGCACCTCACCAGTGTGAGCCTGAGGTAAAAGTGGAGTTCTACCATATGGGCACTGGTGAGGCTAAAATGATGTGGCTTGACAAGCCTGCATTGATGGACACTGATCAGACTGCATTGATGGGCAGTGCAGTCTATATGTATCTGTGTGGGCAAAGTTATTGCTGGTATATTGTTTTTGGAGCGCTGTATATATATATATATTGGTATTTTACTAAAAACAATTTGGAATCCCTTGGAAACAATGATATCAAGAAAGAGAAAAATTGACTCAGAGTGTAGGATATTCAAAGAACAGTGGACTTATTATTACTTTTTCATGCAGTACAAGGAAAGAGCTGTGTGTTTGATATGCCAGAATATAGCGTTTGTGTTCAAAGAATACAATTTGCGTCAACATTATCAAAATCAACCTAAAGATAAATATGATAGTTTTGTTGGAGAAGTGAGAAAAGATAAAATATTAAAACTGAAATATACATTGACAACTCAGCAAAATACTTTTGTGAAGCAGAAACAGCTAAATACTTCATCACTGCGAGCAAGTTTTCAAGTTGCAGGCTAATAGGATGCACTGGCAGACCATTCGTGGAGGGAGAATTTGTTAAAGAATGCCTTCTTTCTGTGCCAAAGAGATGTGTCCAGAGAAGGCCAATTTATTTAGTACAGCAAGTCTTTCAGGACCCTCAATTACACGAAGGATTGAAGACATGGGAGACAATTTGCATCAGCATTTGCAAAACTCCACAAAAAAACTTTCCTATTTTTCCTTGGCACTCCATGAAAGTAATGATGTTCGTGATTCTGCACAACTTCTAATTTTTATTCATGGTATGAATGACTATTTCAAAGTCACAGAAGAGCTTGCTGCACTGCAAAGCATCAAAGGAACAACTACAGGAGAGGATATTTATGAAAAGGTTTGCCAAACTGTAAATAGTTTGGAGCTAGACTGGGCAAAACTAGCCAGTGTGACAACTGATGGTGCTCCTAGCATGGTGGGGTCTAAGAAAGGAGTAATTGCTCACATTAACCAAGAGTTGGACAAACATAACCATTCTCATCCAATAGCCATACACTGCCTCATCCACCAACAAGTGCTGTGTAGTAAATCACTGAAGTGGAACTCTGTATGAAAACTGTGGTATCTTGTGTTAACTTCATTAGAGGTAATATACTAAATCACAGACAATTTCAGGAATTCCTGTCTGAGCTAAATGTTACCCGTGAAGATGTTCCGAACCACACAGAAGTCCATTGGCTGAGGCAAGGGAGAATTTTGAAACATTTCTATGACTTACTTCCACAGATTACAGCTTTTCTGCTTTCAAAAAACAAAGAAGTACCAGAGCTCAAGGATGCAGAATGAAAATGGCACCTTGCCTTTCTGACAGATGTAACAGAGCTACTCAACTATTTTAATGTGCAACTTCAAGGAAAGGGGAAGCTCATCTGTGATATGCAATCACATGTGAAAGCATTTGAAGTAAAATTAGGCCTCCTCATCATACAAGTGGAGGAAAATTTCTGCCATCTCCCACAACTCAAACTTTGTTAGCATAAAATCCATTGGTTGCATTCCCAAATAAAACATGTGTGGATTCACTGGAAAAGTTGCAAAAGGAGTTCCAATTTAGATTTAAAGAGCTTCATCTCCATGAACAGGACATACAGCTTTTCCATAACCCATTTTCTATTGACACTGAAAATGTGGATATGATTTACCAAATAAAACTGGCTGAACTGCAGAATTGTGACTCTCTGAAAGATGCATTCAAGTCAAGCAGCCTTCCTAATTTCTATGCATCTCTCCCCTCTGAGACATATTCTAATCTCAGGAACCACGCACTCAAAATGACAACCATCTTTGGTAGCACTTATGTCTGTGAACAGACTTTTTCCAGAATGAAACATCTGAAATCTCCAACCAGATCTGGACTAACGGATGCACACTTGCATCACTTGTTACAACTAGCAGTGTCAAATATGGAACCAAACATGGACCATCTCATTAGCCAAAAGCAGGCCCATAGTTCCCATTGAAATACTGGTAAGGTTTTTTTTTATTATTATTAATATTAAATCATAGCAGTGTACATTAATGTGATCATGGGGCACCTTACACTGGTTGTTCTTCGTTTTAAATATTGTATTTGTTCCGATTTTGTTTTTTTACTTCAAAATAAGATATGTGCAGTGTGCATAGGAATTTGTTCATACTTTTTTTTTTTTTTTAACTATAGTCCTGCCCTCCAACAGTCTGAGGGACAGTGAACTTGCTCCCTGTTTAAAAAGTTTGAGGACCCCTGTCTTAGAGATTCAAAGATTGAATCAATAGACCACATGAATAAGCAAAAGGACAGATTTTACTGATAGATGATGGATGGGGGAGAAAGTGAGAGCCTTCTGCAAGCCAATGGGGCTTCCAGAGTGGGAAGTCCCATGCGGACCTTCTGTTGAGGGACTTACCTAGTGCTTTTCCTATCCTGTGGGCAGAGGGGTTTGGGGGAGGTGGAATGTAGGCTGGAATATGTCACAACCATTTGGCATAAGAAGTCTGTGGGCAGAAGTTAGTTTTATAGCTGTCCCTGTGTAGAAATGTGGTCCCAGATGAGGTGCACCCTTCTGATCTGGGAGGAGGAAGACTCTTGTTTAGGGTATATTTCCGGCTCTGGGCAAGATGGCTCAGGTGAGATCATAGTCAGGTTGTATTTTTCAAGCCTGTGGGTGCCCAGAGATGGAGTCTGCAGTAAGACTGATCTCTGAGCTCACGTAGGCCTAGAAAATGGGAATCCCTGTCCATCCCTAAGGAGGGTAACCCTGCATCACTAACATTTCTACCTGGTTTTGTATTTCCAGAGTACTCTTCATTTTCTAAAATAAATGTTTATTTATTATCTTCTGCTCCCTATTAGAATGTATACTTTAGAAAGATGGGCACTTTCTTCTTCTTTTTTAAAGCTGATGTATTTAACTTATGTATTCCTTAGTGTCTACAAGAGTTTCTGGCATATAGCATATAGTGAATGAGTATTTATTGAATAAATTAATTACAGTACCTGAGCTTCAAACATCCAATTTACATATAACTCACACTTACTTACAAGTTGCACTTACCAACAGAGGCTATTACAGGTACTAGGTAAATGTGCCTGTTCCAATTTACATACAAATTCAACTTAAGAACAGAACTACCTATGAAACCTATTAGTTTGTAACAGGGACTACCTGAAATCACTTAGTTTGTCATCTTTCTTTCAAAGTAATAGTATTTCTCCGGAGTAGGGCTAATTTAGACGTGAAGGCATCCCCATGGGGTGCCTGTCACATCCATGACTGGAATCACTGTCTCCACAGATTAACTTAGTGGGTGGTGAGGAAAGAAACATTGTTGATCATTCCCACTCTTCTTGGCTCTCTAGCAGACAATTAATCTAATTAGAGTTTTGTTTTTAAACTACTAAGAAGGAGCAGCTGCTTTTCAAGAGGTGTCCCTGGTAGGTTATGATCAGTCAGTGGGGCTGGGAGAGTGATAGCATGTAGACTGTCCCTGCTCACTGCGGTAGGACTTTTGTTTTGCCCTAATTTGCAACAAAGGTTAGTGCTGCTGCTACCAAGTTTTGTGGTGAGAGGGCAGATCATCATTTTCCCAAGGGACAGGGGAAATGCTGGGACAGAGCATTAGATATTTTACTACCATGTGAAAGAGAAAAGCAGACTCTGTCATCCAGGCGGCAGCCAGGCACTATCAGCTGGGCCTCACTTTTCTCTGGTATATATAAATAATACATAGAACACTAACATTATATGAGGCCACTCTTGACCATAGTGTATCAAGACACAAACACCAGCACTCTGTAATTATATGTGAACAAATTCAAGACACAAATATTGTCCAAGCCATAAAATACTTAACATCCCTCCCTCTCTCCAAGAGACATCCTACCCCGCTGCTTCTTTACCAAATTCAGTTTTAGCCTTAATCAAGTTTTCTTTCCTTCTAGATATGATTTATTTATGGTACCAAATCACATAATAACCTCTATTCTCTTACAATATCCAACGTGAAGCAAAACCCCTTCCTTAAACTCTTCCCTAAATCATTTAACACAAATTCAAATCTTATATTAACTAATTTTGGATGCTCCAAGATATCCTCAATCCCCATACCATTTGCCCCTTGATAAGGTTGTCCAAATTGTACAACTCTAGGGGTGTTCTTACTGAGTGTTGACTAGGAGGCATCTGATACCCACCTATCCACATTAGGCAGCTTCAAACAGTTGTCTAGTCAGTAAAGTGCTAGAAAATGTTCAACAATGGGTTCTCAAACAAAAAGGCATGACTTGCAATGTTTGCTAACATCCGTGGTATAATTACTTTCACCATGGATAAGTTAAAGATACCAGAGATTAAGTTGGCTTTTAAAAATCCTAAAATTCCAAAAATCAGCTATTGCTGGCTGGGTATGACCAGCTACAAGATATTACAGTCTTGAAATCACATCCTTAAAGACTACTTATTTTTGCTTCCAAAGATCCATGCTACCCTGCTAATTTTACAGTTTCTCTAAGGTCACTCTGGGGGCAAGAAAACAGCGTTCCTCAACTGCTTACTCATTCAACACTAACTAAAAAGCCTGAAATTTAATTGTTATTCAAGCAGCCATGTGTTCAGAAGTTTGCAAAATGAAAATTAGGCTTTGGCTTAAAATGCAGATATACATTGACAATTACTTAAAGAACAGAAAGAATTTGGGCTTAATGAAATATAACTTCTGCAGACAGAACTCCTTTTCCTTTTAAGCTGCAGCATACCACATGGCACAAATCATCATATGTGATACTGAAGGCAAATATTTAAAATCGATTTTGGCATTGAATTTCACACATGCTACTTGAGAATTGTTCTTAATAGGAAATATGAATAATTTGCTCCTTAAGAGCATGATACCTAAGATATCATATGTAAAAGAAAAAGTTAATATTAACTAAAGCATTTATAATTGTAGTGCTTAAATAAACCACAAACTGCGAGATCTGAGCTGGAGCTGAAATGTAAACTTACTTTCCTTTTTGTTACCACAAATTGCTTTCTTTTAGCAATTTTGTTTAATCTATATTGCAAGCCCTTAAAGGTAGACTGTCTTTCTTGAAACAAGTACTAATTGGGTGACCTTGGTCAATATACATAAATTCTATTCCCCATTTTACTATTTTGCAACATGAATTTAAAATTAATAAAATCCTCCCTCGGCCCATCCTCCCCCCTCTCTCTGCTCCCTCTCCCCTTCTCTATATTTTTAGGTTATAACTGGGTTATAGCTTTCATGTGAAAGCCATAAATTAGTTTCATAGTAGGGCTGAGTACATTGGATACTTTTTCTTCCATTCTTGAGATACTTTACTAAGAAGAATATGTTCCAGCTCCATCCACGTAAACATGAAAGAGGTAAAGTCTCCATCTTTCTTTAAGGCTGCATAATATTCCATGTTGTACATATATCATAATTTATTAATCCATTCATGGATCGATGGGCACTTGGGCTTTTTCCATGACTTAGCAATTATGAATTGGGCTGCAATAAACATTCTGGTACAAATATTTTTGTTATAATGTGATGTTTTGGTCTTCTGGGTATATACCTAGTAGAGGAATTATAGGATTGAATGGCAGATCTATTTTTCGATCTCTAAGTGTTCTCCAAATATCTTTCCAAAAGGAATGTATTAATTTGCATGAGGGTGATTGGTGGGATTACACCTGCAGTGCATCTTACAAGGATACATGTGAAACTTAGTAAATGTAGAGTGTGAATGTCTTAACACAATAACTAAGAAAATGCCCGGAAGGCTGTGTTAACCAGTGTGATGAAAATGTGTCAAATGGTCTATAAAACCAGTGTATGGTGCCCCATGATCGTATTAATGTACACAGCTATGATTTAATAATAATAAAAATAATAAAATTAAATTAAATTAATAAAATCTGTATCACAGAGTTATGCTGAAGATTAAATTTCATATATGCAAAATGTTTAGAAAAAGCCTTGCATGTGTTAGATGGTATAAACATAAGACTATTCTTATTCTCTGACTTGAGCATACAATATAATTAGCCATTCAAACATGTAAATTTCATGCAAACAAGCATTGCTCAGTAACAACAATTTTTAGAGGCCAGCTTACATGCATAGTATTAAAAATCTTCTTTTAAATGTATACATTTTTAAACATAGAAAATCTTGGAAGCAAAGAGTTAATAAGATAATATTCACAGAACTCTATGAGCATTAGTTATTTGGGAGGAGAAAGTTATATTATCCAATATATTTTAAAATAGAAGTCATAAAAAGGAAAAAAACACAATCATTATAACTGTGTTTCAATATTGGTATATTTTGTTTAAGTTGAAATAAAAGCTATTTAAAACTTTAAAAGTGTGAAATTATCCTTGCCCTTTGAAGTGGTAGTTTAATGTAAATGAAAGAATTAAAAGGTGACTAACCATGTATTACTTTTACACATTTGTCAGCTTAATCCAGTCGGTAGTTTAGAAATTCTGTCACAGATGTCTGAAATTGTTAAAATTAGCATGTTTTATCTGCAGAATGCAGAATGTTCATTTACATAAAATTGGTTCATTTCTAACACAATGTAGCTATAAAAATATGTTTTTATAAAATACATTCAAAGTAGTTGAAATACTTTCTGGGAAAATTATTGGAGGGGAAAAATGGTAGCATTTCTGATGAATTCACCATGATTTATCCCAGCAGGGCCAAGTCCATGCTCTTAAGATTTGATAGTTATTGAACCCTGTTTTAAAGAAAAAAATTGTTATTGCTACAAAAATAGGGTGAAGTATTACTATTTATCAGCAATGTAAGTAATTAGGATAGGCTGCTTTCATATAACCTTTCTCCATCCTCTGAGATTGTTGAATATTCATATAAAAGGCAAAAAAACTGCCACACATAGTACTTTTAAGGTACTAAGTATTTTGAGCAAAGCTGATTTAGTCTGATAAGTAACTGCAGAAAGTTGCCTTTTCTAATGTAAAACATAAAAGTGATCAAAAAACAAAAATAATAGGGAAAATAGGTAGACTGACAGATGAGAGGAAGAGAGGCTAGAGAAGGGGAGAGAGAGAAATCACAAGGAAAATAGGAAAAGAGCAAAGAAAAGAGGAGCATTGTTTTTGGTTTAAACAATTTCTAAGTAGAAATATACTTTCAACAATTAACATAGAACGAACTGTAGGAAAATCCTTCAACCAAAATCTCCAGATATTATGTTCACAAATAACTTGATTTTACTTTTTATAACTAAATATCAGAATGAGTACCGAATCAGATCAATCGAAGCAGGGCTGTTTTTCACACATAAGATTTTCTGGTTTCAACACATTTTCTTCTGAGAGTCCACCCGTGCTGCCTCACCGTCCAGGCAGTTTGAAAGGCCTGCTTCAAAAGTTTGCCAGGCAATGACCAGCAGGGACATTTTGAATAATATGTCTAAAAATCTGAATGTGTAAATATAGGTAACAGGGTATATTTAGCAGCAGGAATTATGCCTTAAATGCCATGAAGTAGAAAAAAAATAGTATGTTGAGTAAAAAGCCAGTGTTGACTAAACCAGATTTAAAGAAGCAGAATTAATTATACAAGGAAAATACACAACAGATGCTGGTCACATTAGTTGCCAGGGGAAAAAAAAAGTATATATAGAGAGATAAAAGCTACATATAAGAAAGGCAAATTCTGTTAATGTTAGAAACTACTGTGGAAGGTCATACACTTCTGCACTGGTTTCTTTTATTTTTATTGACTTTTACTAAAATGCAAAGTATTTTACTTAGGTATATATTATTGTCTTCCTTCCCTAGAATATATTTTCCATAATGGCAAGTCTGTTCTTTGTTTGATGTTGTCTCTACAGAACCAAAATAGTGTCTGGAGTATCACAAATGCTCAATAAATTTTATAAGCTATTACATGGATGATGACTATTATTTTGATATTGGTAGTTCTAGACCTACATTTGTTTGCATACTTTTGTGTTTGTTTCTAGGAGTCTAGTTTTAAGAATGCTCCTAAGTTAAATAATTCTACCTGGATTATTTGATTTTACTTTTTATTAAATGCACACACACACACATACTACTAGCTGGCCTTTTTCCAACTCCTCAGAAGAAATCATTACAAATTTTCTATCCAATTTATTTATTGCTCATTTCCTTTAGCTAAATAATACTAAATGGCACTATCATATTTTCCATTTTTGGTTTTGCAGTTTTAAATATTATTTATTGACTTCCAACAAGGGACTCTTTTTCATACTACCACAAATCTATTTACTTTGCTACTGCCTGTGAGGCAAATAATACTATTTTTCAATTTTTCTAACAACTTTTAGTAAATTTCTTTGGTAATTTTTCCTTGGAAAATTGTTCGTTTCCTCTGAATATAGCTTTAGGAATAATTGTATTCACAAACAAGAGAAAAACTCAATTTAATTCAAGTTGGGGGGAGGGGAAGGAGGGAGAGGACATGGGGAGGATGGTGGGGCCTTGGTGTGCCCTCACCTAATAGGCACAATGTAAGAGTGTACAGCACACCCCCTGTATAAGGGACAAAACTGCAACAGAGACTTTACCTGACAAACCCAAACGTTGCAACCTAATCATTTGTACCCTCATATTAATCCAAAAATTAGGAAAATATCGATCATGTTCAAATCATGGAGAAACGATAGGTAGACTAAAATTAAAATAATATCATTAAAAATTAGAAAGAAACTCAGAGATAAAAACCAAATACTATAATTGAAAACCAGTGATTTTTTTAAACTTGAAAGGGTACAGTGCGGTAAGAACCTGGGAGTCTACACAGACATCCCTTTATCTCCATCAATGACCCATAAAACGTTTGTGTGTAAGCCTAATGATTTCACTTAAAATATTCACTTGAAAAATAAGATTTTTGAATAAATAATTAAATAACTATTCACCTACTCAAACAATCTTTTGTACAATATTTACATAAATTTTTTCTTTATTTTTTTGGCCTGACTCTCTATAGTTGTAAGGCTTTGAAAAAAAGATTTGCATGTGTGGAAATGGAATGAGATTATTTCATATAAGTGAAAAGATTTTGGTTCCAAACTTTTATAAACTCATCCTACTTATCGACATTAATTTCCTGAACTACCCCTATCAAAAAAGGACGAATCAGGGCAGATCAGCAGGTGTCCCCCTTATCCTCTTTCTAATGGCATCCCCATTCCCTTGCAGAGGCGCTTAACTGGCTTCACACTAGGTCCTTTTTTCTTTTTGTGTTTGAACCTAATTTTCTTAAACAAACATTTAACCATGTGGGCATTAGGTTTAACTAAGATATCTAGATCTTCTTGAAAAGTCAGAGATTCTACTACATTGGTTATGCATCTCGAAAAGCAAACAAGTGACTGGAGGTGAGTATTTGTTTCCCTTTTTTTTTTTTTTTGTAGAGACAGAGTCTCACTGTACCGCCCTCGGGTAGAGTGCCGTGGCGTCACACGGCTCACAGCAACCTCTAACTCTTGGGCTTACGCGATTCTCTTGCCTCAGCCTCCCGAGCAGCTGGGACTACAGGCGCCCGCCACAACGCCCGGCTATTTTTTAGTTGCAGTTTGGCCGGGGCTGGGTTTGAACCCGCCACCCTCGGCATATGGGGCTGGCGCCCTACTCACTGAGCCACAGGCGCCTAGCCATATAGAGTCCCTCCCACTAACAACATACACACACACTATACCTACCTTGGGAGGCTGCACTACATAGGCATGTGGCACAACTAGGAATTTGGCCATTCTTGTTTAGTCATGATTCCCAATTTCCCACCTGGAATGACTGCCATTTTTCTCCAAATATTTAAATCCTACAGTTTTCTGTATTTTGTGCACACTTATGTATCCAAATCTTTGCTGTCTTTTCTTATCATCAATGGTAGGTATATGCCAGATTAAGTATTTTTCCTCCATATTTATGGAGAACATGCTGAGAGTTATATACAAGGGTTTCTTTTCTTTTTGTTCTCCTATTTTATCAATATGGTAGTATAGTAAGATTAAAAATTGTTCTATATATATTCACTGAACATTGTTATAGTCACTCCCTACTTTCTAAACTAACTATACCAGGCCATCATAAAGAGGGAACAAGAAATTCAATTTAAATAGTATTTAAATAGTCAATTGCTTCCAAAGAAAGAAAAATACTACTGAAAACAATGTCAAAGGAGACTATGCTGAAAATGTAGCCCATTCTGTTTGCTTAGACACATGGGGAACTTTGGCTCCTGCAAATGTGGCCCAGGACCTAAATTTGGTTTAAGGGATAGAAAGAAACCTGAATTTCTGGTCATAATCATGTGAACTCATGAGAGCAAAGGATGCTGGATTGTAGACCACTATAAATATGCCTTACTCTCAACTGCATATTTCAGAACTAGGATTGTTCATATGATTTCTCTCTCTCTCTATCTGTGCATATATATATATATATATATAATATTCATCTATCTATATCTGTATATCCATCTATCTATACTTATATACATATAGAGATAGATAAGGATATAAATATATAGCTATAGACAGATGGATATGTATCTCTCTCTATATATATATATATAAATAAATTATTTTGATATATATATAGAGAGAGAGAGAGAAAAAAAGAGAGAGAGAGACTTATTTTTGAGACAGAGACAGAGTCTCACTCTATTGCCCTGGCGTCAACATAGAACACAGCAACCTCCAACTCTTGGGCTCAAATGAAATTTTTACCTCAGCCTCCCAAGAGGTTGGGACTACAGGTGCCGGCCCCAATGATTGACTAATTTTTCCATTTTTATTACAGACAAGATCTTGCTCTTATTCAGGCTAGCATCCAACTCCTGAGCTCAAGGGATCCTCCTACTTTGACCTCCCAGAGTGCCACCATACCCTACCTGTTTAAGGAATTTCTCTGAGGGACTTTACTCAGAGTCCCTTAAATACTCTAGACTTCTCTTATGACATACCTATTACCATCTTACCTGACTATTATTTACTGGTAACAATGTCTTCACATATGAGAAAATCATGTTCATGTTCTTGATCTTTCTGATATTAAATAATAAAATATTAATTATTCAAAATAGAAATGGATAAGTTATCAATAAGAATTAAAACGACAATATACTTTAGATTTAATAAATCACTAGTTATAATGAGAGATAGCAGATGAATAAATGACATCCAATTTTAAATAAATTCTGATAATGACATCTACAGGTTTTTAATTATGGCTCATGAAGTCAAAAATAATTTTTCTAGAAGAATATTCTGAACCTCAATAATTAATGAAAACACTTAAGTAAATCTTAGCTATTTATCTGTATTGCAGACATTCAAAAACTAATTTTTTTAATCTAAAATATTTGTAAGTCTATAGGCTCAGCTCATTCCCATATGCAAAAGTTATTTCTTGATTGGTCATCATTTCCCCATCTTGTTTTAGGTGCTAGAGAGACAGAGGTGAGCCAGAGATACTGACTTTATTCTAATGGAGCTGGCATTGCTGCATAGAGTGAAGAAAATCAAATGGAAACAGTTCATGGAGAAAATAGCTTAAATAGTAATAACTGTACAAGAAAAGTAAGCTATGGCTAACTACCATGGGTGTTAGAAATTATAAATTAGATGGGCAGGAAAGGTCCCTGAGTATGTGATGTTTCACTGAGTTTTTAAAAGCACAGAAGGTGTGAGAGATGTGAATTCTCAGCGAAGAGAAATATGGGCTATGAAAGTTCATTCACTTACTTCTTTATTCTGAGAGTGATTCTTGGGCATAGTGTGTGTGCATGTGCACTGAGGCGCCAGAAACCATTCTGGGCAGAGCAGAGACTTCAGTGAGCAAAATAAAATTTCTGCCTTTCTTCTAATGGTAAGACAAACAATAAACAACTAAATAAGTATGTCTATGTTAAATGCTGAGACTTAATAGAGAAAACAATGAGCAGAGCAGGGGACAAGGAGTACTGGGCGTGGGTAGGAATGCAACTTTAGGAAGGATGGCCCGGAAACAGTGATATAAATCAAATCGTAAAGGGTATGAGTCAGCAGACACAGAACGCTATAGAAAGGGAGTTGGCGGGGTACCTTGCGGGTATAAGTAATATCAATTGAAAATGCCCCTCCCCAGGCTAAAAATTTTCTGAAGAATTAAATGGACACCCAGGAAGTCAATGAGTCTATGCAGAGTGAGGAGGGTGAGAAGAGTAGATAAATAGGGCAGACAAGTAACAGGGGATCCCTCATCTGAGTCTGGCAGACCATTGTTAGGGCTTTGGCTTTTTAAAATAAGATGTGAATACATTGGAAGTGGTTAAGCAGAGGGACAACATGCTCACCTAGGTTTAAAACAATTACTCAGGCTGCTGGCTGAGAACAGAATGAAGGGAAGCAAAGGCCAAATTGGGAAGAGGAGTGAAGAGGCTGTGTAGTAATTATTTAGGTAAGAAGTGTCAATAGCTTTGTTTGTGCCAACAATGAAGATGATGAGAAGTGGCAGGAATCTACATACAAGTGGAAAGTCCAAAGGAAAGGATTTGTTGACAAATTGAACATTTAAAATGTTAATTCATTTTAACCTGAAAAGATTTTTAATTATGGGATGCAGTTGTTCAGCAAGGCATTTCAATTTGAAATTCAGAGGTGTACCATTGATTATCACGTCAGATAATTTTATTCTTTAATTTATCGAGTAAGTCATTCCTAAGCATTTACTACACGTAGGTACTTTTGCAGGATTTAAGTAAATAGTCTAAATAAAATAGATTTTATGAACATCTATTCACAAATTCTCATTCTAGAAGACAAAAATGCGAAAACTACTTAATAACTGTTTAAAGATTGGCAAATATAACTACAAAAGTAGAAAAAGTTCTGGGATTCCCATGAATTTACATGAATTTACTTAAAAATTACATAAAAAGAATGACATGTTATGGGTATAAATCATTTTCGGCTTCATCTATTTCTCCTAAACACGAGCTACACCAAAAGGGCAGAAAATGAATAACTCATAGGCATCTCAAGTTTGACTTAAAATAAAGTCACAGAACATTAAACATGATCCAATTAAAAATACTATGGAAATCTTCTGAAAAATGACTTTACTTTTACTCAAAAGCTTTATAATCCTCTCAAACATGTGAGGTCATTGATCTTGGGGTCCTTTATCAATGGAGAAATAGTTCAATGCACCTGTCAAGAGTGAATCTAAAACCTTATAAAGCCATGGGAAAAAATCAAGTGTGCTATTCTATTCCTTAAAGCTTGCAGTTTCAAGGTCAGAACATTTTGATGTCTTCGAATGAAGTTTACGGTTTTGTGAGCTAATAGAACTCAGAGTTGGTTTTGTTAGTGTCTTTAAATACAAAAACAATCCATCCAATCACCCTGCCAGCCATCTGTCCACCCAATATTCTCATGCCAATTGTATTTTTTAATTAAATTATAAAGAGGTAGATCATGTACACACTAATGCATTTATGGGGTACGATGTGCTGATTACATATATAGTTTGGAATGCTTACATCGTACTGGTTAATATATCCCCCTCACCTCATTTACTTAATTATTGTGTTAAGACTTTTTTTTTTTTTTTTTTATTTGGCCGGGGCTGGGTTTGAACCCACCACCTCCGGCATATGGGACTGGCGCCCTACTCCTTGAGCCACAGGGGCCGCCCGTGTTAAGACATTTATACTCTATACTTAATAGATCCGACATGTACCCTTGTAGTATGTACCATAGGTGTGATTCCAATTTTATACCAAACATTGATTATATACTAAGTCAGCCCACAGGAAAATATCTCAATTTTTTTTCATAATCTGGGTATCAGGTTGCATTAACATCAACCAAATTACATATGTTTATTGAAATCCCTTCAGATTTCCTTTAATTCATATTGTTTTATGTAGTCATTTAAACAAATTGTGTCCCATCACTTGTCATGGATTGAACATTTGGAAAAATATTTCAGACGTATATTGTCACCCATATTCAATTTTGCCAAAAAAAAAAAAAAAATTACTTAGCACTTTTCCTATGTAGAACTTATGAGAAAGTGACTTTTGAAACACTTTTCCAATATTAAAATTGTTATAGATAATAAAAATTTACATAAACTTTTCCAAAAATAATTTAGCATTATATAACAGAAATGTTTAAGCAATCTATGACTTGACTCAGTAAAATTTCTGAAAAGAACATATGCATTAGTTTGCTAGGAATATTATAACAAGGTATCACAGACAGGATGGTATATACAACAGAAATTCATTACTCACAGTTCTGGGGGCGTGAAGTATGAGATTAAGGTACGACATGGTTGGTTCCTTCTGAAGGCTGTGAGGGAAGGGTCTGTTCCCGGCCTCTCTATTTAGCTTCTGGTAACTGTCTTCTCCCTCTGTTACTTCCCATTATTTATAAATTATTTTTTCTTTTTTTTGGAGAAAAGTTACAGATTTATCATTTTTTTTTATTAAATCATAGCTGTGTACATTGATATGATCATGGGGCATCATTCACTAGCCTCACAGAGCATTTGACACACTTTCATCACACTGGTTAACATAGCCTTCCTGGCATTCTCTCAGTTACTGTGCCAAGACACTTACATTCCACATTTACCAAGTTTCACATATACCCTTGAAAGATACATTGCTGGTGTAATCCCACCAATCCCCTTCCCTCTACCAACCTCCCCCCTCCCTCACCTCCCTTTCCCCCCTTCCCCTATTCTTAGGTTGTAACTGGGTTATAGCTTTCATGTGAAAGCCCTAAATTAGTTTCATAGTAGGGGTGAGTTCATTGGGTACTTTTTCTTCCATTCTTGAGATACTTTACTAAGAAGAATATGTTCCAGCTCCATCCATGCAAACATGAAAGAGGTAAAGTCCCCATCTTTCTTTAAGGCTGCATAATATTCCATGGTTATGTCTCCAACAAAGGTTTAATAACCAGAATCCACAGAGAACTCAAACGCATTAGCAAGAAAAAAACAAGGGATCCCATTGCAGGCTGGGCAAGGGATTTGAAGAGAAACTTCTCTGAAGAAGACAGGCACGCGGCCTTCAGACATATGAAAAAATACTCATCATCTTTAATTATCAGAGAAATGCAAATCAAAACTACTTTGAGATATCAATTAACTCCAGTGAGACTAGCCTATATCACAAAATCCCAAGACCAGAGATGTTGGCGCAGATGTGGAGAAAAGGGAACACTTTTGCACTGCTGGTGGGAATGCAAATTAATACATTCCTTTTGGAAAGAGATATCGAGAACACTTAGAGATCTAAAAATAGATCTGCCATTCAATCCTGTAATCCCTCTACTGGGCATATACCCAGAAGACCAAAAATCACATCATAACAAAGATATTTGTACCAGAATGTTTATTGCAGCCCTATTAATAATTGCTAAGTCATGGAAAAAGCCCAAGTGCCCATCGATCCACGAATGGATTAATAAATTGTGGTATATGTACACCATGGAATTATCTTTTCTCTATGCCTGTCTCTGTGTCAGTTTTTCTCTTTGTATAATAATTACCAGTCATATTGATTAGGTACCATTTTAATGACCTATTTTAACTTGATTACCTCTGTAAAGAACTTATCATCAAATAAGTCAGATTCTGAGCTACCAACAGTTAGAATGTCAACATATACATATTGGGGAGATACAATTTAACTCATAGCTATTAATATATATCATTATATATGTCTGAATATTTAAATTTAGCATCTTTGATAGGGCAAAAACTTACAAGCACAAAAGTCAAAGTAAACATACATTGGCATAAACATAAATGACTAAATATAGCATGACGTATGTGAAGGTTGCTATAAATTCATTGAAAACACTTAATGTGTATATAGATAGATAAATACAAATATAAAATATGTCAAAATATTCTCTTTCACAAAAAGAAGTTCAAAAGGATTTTATACATGTATGTAGGGGTGTATATGTGTGTGTGTGTATTTCTAGAAAGAAAAGAAAGCATTACCAGGCATTATTAAAAATAGTATTAATCATACCTACCTATAAAGAGTAGGTCTAGGAATTAAAAAGCTTATGGAAATTTTATATCATTGGCATCAACAAAACCTTAGACATAATTTTTCTAAGTACTATGAAAAGGAAAAAGATTGCCTAAGAAAGACAACAAACGAAAATTGAACTTCCCCAGTGAATCAATCAACATGTGAATCTAAGCAAAGCATTTTCTGATATAATTTATTTGTATAAAAAATGACAACAATAATGTCTTTTTTATAATACAAAAAAGTGCAATTCTTACATTTTTAGCAAGATGAAACTCTATGCAATGAATACTAAAGTTGGGGGTTCAGGAGCCCTTATTTCTAACTCGTTTAGTTTAGGAGTGATACGCAGCTGCTTACAAACACACATACACACAGGTTGAGCTTTTGAGTGTCAGGTGGTCAATTAAGACACAGAAGCAAATTGAAGTAACATCAAGCCTTCGCTCACTTATGGTGATAGTGCAGGTAAGAGACAAAAATAAAAGGCTCCAGCTTTCTAGCTTCTCTATAGGATGGCACGAAGCGAGGATCACAAGACAGGCAACACAGATGGATACAACTCTCTCACTGCCAAGGAATGTGAAATGAAAATTCCTTTCTTTTTGGGTCAAGAGGAACTACAGGGTCCAAGTTAAGACTAGAAAATTCTGAAGTCAAAGCCAGGAAAATTGCCATAGGGAAGACCTCTGGCAAGGAGTCCTCTGAGTGGAGGCACCTGGGCTGGAACTGTACCTCTGTGTATGTGCATGCCAACCAGGGCTTGAATCCCTGACTGAAATTCCCTCCAAGAAACTGTAATGCCCTGACTATGCACAGTGTCCCAGATATGGTTGGCACCTTTCCTCAGGAGGTCTACCAAGCAAACCCTTGTAATTGACTATGGCTGGGCCTGAAGGATCACAAATAGAATTTTGGCCCGAATGTACACTGTTCTTAAAGCAATTAAAACCAAGATTGGTACAAATGCTGTATAAGTACTAGTGTATAAATGCAAATGTTTACCAGCAAATGCATAATAATGGCTAGAAATGATAGGAATCTTGAAGTTTATCTTGTATTAAAAAATTTACTTTATAAAAAGTATATATAATCAAGGAAGGAGAAGAGATATTAGAGGATAATAAATGAAACACAAAGGTACTTCAGGTGGTTACAGAAGTTTTTTGAATATTCTCAACTGAAAATTTTAATTCAACTCTTTTGACTTTAAATATTTATAAATTGAGATGTAGAGGAATATTAAATTACTTTTTGCTTACTTTAGAGAACTAAATGAGTTAGAAGTAAGAGTTCCTGACCCCAACATTAGTAGTTATTGAATAGAGTTTTATCTTGCTAAAAATTTAAGAATTATACTTTATTGAAATTATCACCTTGGGCGGTGCCTGTGGCTGAAGGGAATAGGGCGCTAGCCCTATATACTGGAGGTGGTGGGTTCAAACCTGGCCCCGGCCAAAAACTGCAAAAAAAAAAAAAAAATTATCACTTAATTGAGTTTTTTAATAATCCTAAAAATTAACTCAAAGCATCTATATAGAGAATGTCCCTCCTTAAACCTCTTAAAATTATCTTTTTTAGACTCTCAAATAGAATTCACAAGTTTTCATATCCAATAATCCTCTGCTTAATATTTTACACACAACACACATCTGGATTCAGGGTAATCTAGTATTTTTAAAAGCCAATAAGACAAGTACATATGGGGGAAGTGAATTAAATCTAAAAATAAACTTTAAAAAATCAATAATGTACTGATTATAATGAGGAGAAAAGAATCAACAAATACCTGACTTTTATGGATTCTAGAATAGTTTCAGATTCATTTGCAGTACTGAATCAGATAACTTTGAGTTTTCTGGTTTTCTTTCCATTGACATTATCCTGTCATTTTCCATTAAGAAAATAACTGTCTCTTCAAATTATGGGCATTTATTATTATTTTTTATTTTGCAATTGTTTTTACTTGCTTTCTCACTCCCACTATAGAACAAGAGATAAATTAACAAAAAAGGTTATTTATATTTTGGACATTATCAACTTAATATTTTTAAATGTACACAATTGAACATTCAATTGGGAAATATATATTTTAAATAAAAATGTTGGACAAACTTTCTAAAGTGTTTATTAATCTCTTTTGAAAAATGATGTCTTTAAGCATACAAATAATATTGTTCAAAAGATTTCTAAGGTTTAATAACAAAATTTGTTCATCGAGTTGATATTTTAACAGTAAAGGACCAGAGTTTTTTCTCAACATAATAAATGAATTGTTTGAAAACGTTATGTTTATAAACGTTTGTTTATGAAACTTAGTCATACATCATGTCTAAAGCATTTGACTTTCTATTTTTCAAAAATATATGCTTATCTGATGTTGGATAATAACTGTAAGAGCACAATAAAAAAATAGACAAAAATCCTAAGCATTTGAACATCTACATACATCCAGCAAATTATGGGGAACCAGTTTGATTATTCACATTGTTTTGTGTTTCTAGAACAAAAAATCCAACAAAAACAGTCCTTTACTTCTATGGAAGTGTCTCTGGATTGCACATGATGATGCTGGATAATTTCATTATACATAACTCCGGGTTTAAATAAAATGCAGTTGCTGGTGGTTGTTCCAAACACCATACGTTTCTTTTTTCCCTTAGATCTATTTGAAGTTTCTGTGTGTGGGCCGGGGAGGAGAAGGAGTGCCCATGTGTTTTAATGTCTTAGATATTTATGAGGTGTCATTCGTGTTAGACGGATCAAGGCACAAATTTTAGCAAGGTCTCTTGCAAGCTTTGTGACTAACCTCTTGAGTCTCTGAAAATCATTTTTCTCATTTGTAAAATTCCAACAATAATAACTAATCTAGGTTTTCTAAACTTACTTAAAAGTTTTTATCTGAAATAGAATGATATATTATAAATTATATCCTAAACATATAATTATTATATTTCCCAAGTGTGAAATATGTTTTCAACTTTTAAAAAAGTATATTGATAGTTACATGAAAAAAATATACAGTTTTATCATATGTACTGACCAAAAAGTTTTCTTGTGAAATCATCTAATTGTTCTTCAGTGATTATGAAACAGGTATTCCATCTCAATTGTGAAAAGACCCTTAGATAATTACTTTATGCTTTGATTTTAACATAAACATTTATTTCTAAATGTTTCAGATATACTGAAGGCATTTAACATCAGACTTTTTTTTATGTGATGAAATCGTAGTTTCATTTCCAAATGCTTATGTTCATTTTCACATTTTATCTTTCCTGGAATCCAGACAGGTACATTGTAATTATTTCTAATTTGAGGTCATCAGACTAAAGACCAGAATAAATTTTCCTTATATAATCAGTATAGCAATTAATAAGGCAAATGCATATTAGATAATTTGATCCATTCCAATACCTGTGTGTCAAATTCAGTCAAGGATTGACACATATGCTCTGCGATTTATATCAAAGATGACTTTTGAGCATTTCTACTAGAGGACATTTTCAAGGAGGCAAGTTGATCAAAGTATTTATTTTCCCTGGATTCTAACACAAAGCAACATCAAATAACCTTGCTTTGCTGGTTTGGTTTACTTTCATGCTTTGAACTAGAAATATAACACACTAAGCCTTTGTGTCCTAAAGTAAAATTATGAGTCTTTTCTCCAGAATACACTTGAAGAAACTCATGAATAGTTGAAGAAAACATAGATGAAAGTATTTTTCTTGCTTCTCTACTTAGTTATATTTTTATAATCTTGAATGAATTTTTATAGTTTTAGACAGATAATCAAAATATCTCTGGTTTTAGTGTATGTATTGGTTATAACTTATGTGCTTAATCAATGTGAGCTTTGCATAAAATAAGCTTAAATGTGCTCTGTTATGTAGTCAACTGTAAAAAACTCAATAATAAAGAGCATGTAGATTTAAAAATACATAAGAAATATCCCAGAGATCATCTGACTTTTTCATTTAACTTGTTGTATGCGAAGAATAGCTCCTTAGGATTTTTTTTGTGTGTGTATGTGCAAAATATTATAAGTTACCTGATCTAAGAAATGTTATGACTGGAAAGGCTACTGCTGAAATTAGTTGCATTAGTGAACTTGTGACCATTTTAATTGTTATATTAGAGTTTATATTTCCATTATTTTATTATCAATATTATTATTATATCAATTAATTATACATATTTATGTGGCAAAATGTGATGTTTTTAATTTATGTATACATTATAGAAAGATTCAATCAGGCTAATTAACAAATTCATCACCACACCAACTTTTTTTCCAGTGAGATGGTTCAAAATCTATTCTTCTGATAATTTTGAAATAACAATACATTAGGAGGTGGAGCAAGATGGCTGCCAAGTAACAGCTTCCTTGCATCTGGGCACTGTGAGTATGGGGAGATAGCACTCCAGGCATCTCTGGCTGGTGGGATCTGCCTATCATCACCACTGTGAGGATACAGGGAGTCAGCGAGAGACTTCTGGACCCCAAGAAGAGGACTAAAACAGTGGAAAAACGGCAAGTGATGGCATGTGTTCAATCCGTCTAAACCAGCCCGCAACTGTAAGTTCAGTAGCAGCGAGACTGCAAACCAGAAAGGCCTTACCTGTGAACTGTTTTGGTGTCTTTGGATTTGGCACTCAGTTGAACTGCCTTGGGGAGAGCCTGAGCGGGAGTGCGGAGAATTTTGGCTGTTGTCTAGGGAACCAGTCTGAGCCGCTGAGCCAGACGGAGCTAATAGTGTTCGGCTGTGGGACACAGGGAGGCATTGTGAGTGATCTGCCCTGCTAAGCTCCGCCCTCAGGGTCGCAGAGCAAAAATCAGGTGGGAGCTGGTAACCCAGCGACCAAGTAGCCTAAAGGTGGGGTCTGAGCCGCCTTGCAGCCCTAACCCTCAGGGGCAGAGTGAGACTGGTTTTGGCACGCTGGATAAGTGGATAGGCACTTCAGCAGTGATTCCAGCAACAAGCACTTTCCTGGGAAAGCTTCTGCTCAGAAAGTTTACAAGTTCAAAGTGCCTTTTAAGTGGGCTGAAGAGAGATTTAGGGTGTCTACCTGCTGGGGTTTGAGAAATCAGCAGCCTCCAGTCATATCAGAACTGTGATTAACATCTCATACCCCAGAAGACCACGTGTTGCCCAGACAATATTCAATAACATATACATACTGCTTTGTTTTTGGTTGTGTTTTTCTTTTGTTTGTTTATTTTGATGTTGTTGACATTGTTTTGTTTTTTAATTACAACCTTTTCCATATAGATCCTTTTTCTTTCTCAATTTTTCTAGTTTAATTATAATTTCCCATTGCTGACATTTTCAATAACTAGAACTTCATTTTTGCTAGTGTTTCTACCACTATTATTTGGTTTTCCACCTAATTTTATCCCGGAAAGTTTTCTGTTTGCTTGTTTTGGTTTGATTTATAGCATTTTTGTCTTTCCTCTCTATTTGGTGGAGGTGGGGTACTGTGTTTGATCAGGTTAGCAAAGAGCTCCTGACCTCAAGGGAACCACCCAACTGGGCACCCCCAGAAGGTGGGGGATTTTTAAGGTTGTGTCAAAGTACCCTATACATCTATATTGCTCTGTCTCCCTCTTTCTGTGCCTCTCTTCTTTTTGTCAATATTCCTTTTACCCACCCCTCTCCTTTCTCTATATTTCTTTTTTTTTATTATCACTCGGTCCTCCTTTCTTTCATCCCATTTTTGCTCTTAAACCTTCTCACCCTTCTGGTCCTGTAACCCTTAGTCCACAGGCACGAGAACTTAAAGAGCAAGAGGAAGTGAAAGGAAAATTAGGGCAAGGAAACAGATAAAAGAAATCACCCATGAGGAAGAATCAGCAGAAAACTCCAGGCAACATGAAGAACCAGTCCAGAACAACCCCGCCAAGGGGCCATGAGGTAGCTACTGCAGAGGATTCCACCTATACAGAAATGTTAGGAACGACAGAAAGGGAATTTAGAATACACATGTTGAAAACAATGAAAGAAATGATGGAAACAATGAAGGAAACTGCTAATAAAGTGGAAAATAACCAAAAGGAAATCCAAAAACAGAATCAAATAAGAGATGAACGATATGAAGAATAGAAAAAGCATATAGCAGAGCTGAAGGAACAGAAACAGTCAATTAGGGAACTTAAAGATGCAATGGAAAGTATCAGCAACAGGTTAGACCATGCAGAAGAAAGAATTTCTGAGGTAGAAGACAAAGTTCTTGAGACAACTCAGATAATAAAAGAGGCAGAAAAGAAGAGAGAGAAAGCAAAATGTTCACTGTCAGAATTATGGGACTTTATGAAGCGTTCCAACATACGAGTTATAGGAATTCCAGAAGGGGAAGAAGAATGCCCAAGAGGAATGGAAGCCATACTAGAGAATATTATAAAAGAAAATTTCCCAAATATCACCAAAGATTCTGACACACTGCATTCAGAGGGATATCAGACCCCAGGTCACCTTAACTCTAACCGAGCTTCTCCAAGACACATTGTAATGAACCTGTCCAAAGTCAAGACAAAAGAAAAGATTCTGCAAGCTGCCAGGAGTAAGCGCCAGTTGACCTACAGGGGCAAATCCATCAGAGTGACCGCAGACTTCTCTAATGAAACTTTCCAAGCAAGAGGACAATGGAACCTTTAATCTACTTAAACAGAACAATTTCCAGCCCAGAATTCTGTACCCTGCTAAGCTACGCTTAAAAATTGACGGAGAAATCAAATCATTTACGGATATACAAACATTGAGGAAATTCGCCACAATAAGACAGCTCTACAGGAAACACTTCAACCTGTTCTGCACACTGACCACCACAATGGATCAGCAGCAAAGTAAGAACTCAGAAATTAAAGGACACAACCTAACCTCCACACTGATGCAAAAGATAAAACTAAGCAATGGACTCTCACCAAATAAGATGAATAGAATACTACCACACTTATCAATTATCTCAATAAATGTTAATGGCTTGAATTCCCCACTGAAGAGACATAGATTGCTTGACTGGATTAAAAAACACAAGCCATCCATTTGCTGTCAGCAAGAAACACACCTGGCTTCAAAAGACAAATTAAAGCTCCGAGTCAAGGGTTGGAAGACAATTTTTCAGGTAAATGGCATGCAGAAGAAAAGAGGAGTTGCAATCTTATTTTCAGATACATGTGGATTTAAAGCAACTAAAGTCAAAAAAGACAAAGATGGTCACTTTATTGGACAAGGGAAAAACACAACAAGAAGACATTTCAATTCTAAATATTTATGCACCCAATTTAAATGCTCCCAGATTCTTGAAGCAGACCTTACTCAGTCTGAGCAATATAATATCTGATTAATACCATAATAACAGAGGACTTTAACACTCCTCTTACACAGCTGGACAGATCCTCGAAACAGAAATGAAACAAAGATACAAGAGATTTAAATGAGATCCTAGAACAACTGTGCTTGATAGACGCATATAGAACACTCCACGCCAAAAATAAAGAATATACATTCTTCTCATCACCCCATGGAACATTCTCCAAAACTGATCATATCTTGGGACACAAAACAAATATCAACAGAATCAAAAGAATTGAAATTTTACCTTGTATCTTCTCAGACCATAAGGCACTAAAGGTGGAACTCAACTCTAACAAAAATGCTCGACCCCACCCAAAGGCATGGAAATTAAACAATCTTCTATTAATAACAGATGGGTGCAGGAAGAAATAAAACAGGAAATCATTAACTTCCTTGAGCATAACAACAATGAAGACACAAGCTACCAAAACCTCTGGGATACTGCAAAAGCAGTTTTGAGAGGAAAATTCATCACTTTAGATGCCTACATTCGAAAAACAGAAAGAGAGCACATCAACAATCTCACAAGAGATCTTATGGAATTGGAAAAAGAAGAACAATCTAAGCCTAAACTCAGTAGAAGAAAAGGAATCTCCAAAATCAAATCAGAGATCAACGAAATTGAAAACAAAAGAATCATTCGGAAAATTAATGAAACAAGGAGTTGGTGTTTTGAAAAAATAAATAAAAGAGATAAACCATTGGCCAGACTAACAAGGAACAGAAAAGTAAAATCTCTAGTAACCTCAATCAGAAACGATAAAGGGGAAATGACAACTGATCCCACAGAGATACAAGAGATCATCTCTGAATACTACCAGAAAGTCTATGCCCAGAAATTTGACAATGTGAAGGAAATGGATCAATATTTGGAATCACACCCTCTCCCTAGACTCAGCCAGGAAGAAATAGAGCTCCTGAACAGACCAATTTCAAGCACTCAGATCAAAGAAAGAATAAAATATCTTCCAACCAAAAAATGCCCTGGTCCAGATGGCTTCACTCCAGAATTCTATCAAACCTTCAAAGAAGATCTTATTCCTGTACTGCGGAAATTATTCCAAAAAATTGAGGAAGAGGGAATCTTCCCCCACACATTCTATGAAGCAAACATCACCCTGATACCAAAACCAGGAAAAGACCCAAACAAAAAGGAGAATTTCAGACCAATCTCACTCATGAATACAGATGCAAAAATTCTCAACAAAATCCTAGCCAATAGATTAAAGTTTATCATCAAAAAAGTCATTCATCATGATCAAGTAGGCTTCATCCCAGGGATGCAAGGCTGGTTTAACATACGCAAGTCCATAAACCTTATCCACCGTAATAACAGAGGCAAAAATAAAGATCACATGATCCTCTCAATAGATGCAGAAAAAGCATTTGATAAAATCCAGCATCCTTTTCTAATTAGAACACTGAAGAGTATAAGATAGATGGCACATTTCTAAAACTGATTGACAAACCCACAGATAATATTTTACTGAATGGAGTAAAACTGAAAGCTTTTCCTCTTAGAACTGGAACCAGACAAGGTTGTCCTCTGGCACCTTTACTATTCAACATAGTGCTGGAAGTTCTAGGCAATACAATTAGGCAAGACAAAGAAATAAAGGGAATCCAAATGGGAACAGAGGAGGTCAAATTCTCCCTCTTTGCTGACGACATGATCTTATACTTAGAGAACCCCAAAGACTCAACCACAAGATTCCTAGACGTCATCAAAAAATACAGTAATGTTTCAGGATATAAAATCAATGTCCACAAGTCAGTAGCCTTTGTATACACCAGTAACAGTCAAGATGAAAAGCTAATTATGGACGCAACTCCCTTCACCATAGTTTCAAAGAAAATATGGAATATACCTAACGAAGGAGGTGAAGGACCTCTATAAAGAAAACTATGAAATCCTAAGAAAGGAAATAGCAGAGGATATTAACAAATGGAAGAACATACCATGCTCATGGATGGGAAGAATCAACATTGTTAAAATGTCTATACTTCCCAAAGCAATCTACCTATTCAATGCCATTCCTATCAAAATACCAACATCGTACTTTCAAGATTTGGAAAAAATGATTCTGCGTTTTGTATGGAACCAGAAAAAATCCTGTATAGCTAAGGCAGTTCTTGGTAATAAAAATAAAGCTGGGGGCATCAGCATACCAGATTTTAGTCTGTACTACAAAGCCAAAGTGGTCAAGACAGCATGGTACTGGCACAAAAACAGAGACATAGACACTTGGAATCGAATTGAAAACCAAGGAATGAAAGTAACATCTTACAACCACCTAATCTTCGATAAACCAAACAAGAACATATCTTGGGGGAAAGACTCCCTATTCAATAAATGGTGTTGGGAGAACTGGATGTCTACATGTAAAAGACTGAAACTGGACCCACACCTTTCCCCACTCACAAAAATTGATTCAAGATGGATAAAGGACTTAAATTTAAGGCATGAAACAATAAAAACCCTCCAAGAAAGAATAGGAAAAACACTGGAAGATATTGGCCTGGGAAAGACTTCATGAAGAAGACTGCTATGGCAATTGCAACAACAACAAAAAGAAACAAATGGGACTTCATTAAACTGAAAAGCTTCTGTACAACTAAGGAGACAATAACCAAAGCAAAGAGAAAACCTACGCAATGGGAAAGGATATTTGCATATTTTCAATCAGACAAAAGCTTGGTAACTAGGATCTATAGAGAACTCAAATTAATCCACATGAAAAAAGCCAACAATTCCATATATCAATGGGCAAGAGACATGAATAGAACTTTCTCTAAAGATGACAGACAAATGGCTAACAAATGCGTGAAAAAATGTTCATCTCTATATATTAGAGAAATGCAAATCAAAACAACCCTGAGATATCATCTAACCCCAGTGAGAATGGCCCACATCACAAAATCTCAAAACTGCAGATGCTGGCGTGGATGTGGAGAGAAGGGAACACTTTTACACTGCTGGTGGGACTGCAAACTAGTACAACCTTTCTGGAAGGAAGTATGGAGAAACCTCAAAGCACTCAAGCTAGACCTCCCATTTGATCCTGCAATCCCATTACTGGGCATCTACCCAGAAGGAAAGAAATCCTTTTATCATAAGGACACTTGTACTAGACTGTTTATTGCAGCTCAATTTACAATCGCCAAAACGTGGAAACAGCCTAAATGCCCACCAACCCAGGAATGGATCACAAGCTGTGGTATATGTATACCATGGAATACTATTCAGCCATTAAAAAAATGGAGACTTTACATCCTTCATATTAACCTGGATGGAAGTGGAAGACATTATTCTTAGTAAAGCATCACAAGAATGGAGAAGCATGAATTTTACGTACTCAATTTTGATATGATGACAATTAATGACAATTAAGGTTATGGGGGGAAGCAGAAAGAGGGATGGAGGGAGGGGGGTGGGGCCTTGGTGTGTGTCACATTTTATGGGGGCAAGACATGATTGCAAGAGTGACTTTGCCTAACAATTGCAATCAGTGTAACCTGGCTTATTGTACCCTCAATGAATCCCCAACAATAAAAAAAAAAAAAAGAAATAGCAATACATTATTATTAACTTTGTCACCATGGTATACAATGGGTCACAAAAACCTATTCCTCCAGTGCAACTAAAACCTTCAACTACTTTTGTTAACAGCTTTTCTTTTCCCTTTCTGCCCCTACCTATATTTCTTGTAGCCACCTTTGTGCTTATTGATGAGATCAACTTTTACATACTATACATATCAGTGAGATTATATAATGCCTGGTTTTCTAGGCCTGTGTTATTTAAATTAATATAGTGTACTTCAGTTCCATTCATTTTGTCACAAATGACAGAATTTCCATTTTTTTTTAGTTCTATGTGGTATACTGTTGTGTATGTATACATACCACATCAGCTTTATCCATTATCTTTATCATTTAGGTTGTTTTCATAAATTGGCTCTATGAGTAATGCTGACATAAACATTAGAGTGCAAGTATCTTCTTGATACATAGATTTCAATTTCTTTGTGTATAAGGTTAGAAGTGGAATTGCTGGATCATACTGTAATTCTATTTTTAATATTTTGAAGAACCTTCATACTATTTTTCAAAATAGCAATACTGGTTTACATACCTACCAATACTGTACAAAGTTTGCCTTTTCTGTCCATCCTCCACTTGTTATATTTTGCCTGTTTGGTAATAGCCATGCTAATAAGTGTGAGATAATATTTCACTTTGGTTTTAATTAGTATTTCACTGGTAATGAGAAATATTGAGCTTTTTTTTTTTTTCAAATATCTCTTGCCCATTTGTATCTCTGGGAAACATGTGGTCAAGTCCTGTGCTCACTTTTGAATGGGGTCATTGTTTTTCTTGCTATTGAGTTGATTATGTACTTTAGATATTAGTCCATTACCAAATTTATAGTTTGTAAATATTCTCTCCAAATCTGTGGATAATCTCTTTACTCTGTCAATCATTTCCTGTACTGCATAGAAGCTTCTTAGTTTTATGGAATCAAATTTGTCTATTTTTGCTTTGTTGCAGGTGCTTTTGAAATCCTTTTCAAAATATCGTTACCCAGATTAATGTTGTGGAAATTTTAGCCAATGTTCTCTATTAGTAATTTTACAATTTTAGTCTTTATCTTTAAGCCTTTTTTTAAAAAATCCATTTTAGTATATTTTTGTAGATACTATGAAATAAGAATCTAATATTGTTTTGCGTGTGGGATGTCCCAATACCATTTATTGAAGTGTTCCCCATTGAGTGTTCTTTGGCAACTTTATAAAATATCAATTCACTATAAATATTTGGGAGTTTTGTTTTGTTTTGTTATGTGTTTTGAGCTTTCTATTCTGTTCCATTGATAAATGTACCTATGGGCTGGTCCCTTGCTGTTTTGATTACAGTAGTTTTACATCACATTTTGAAATCAGGAAGTGTGATGATTCCAGCTTTTTTTTTTTTTTTTTCTTAATTGGTGTTGTTGTTCAAGATTGGTTTAGCTATTTGGGGTCTTTTCTGGCTACATATGGACATGAGGATAATTTTTTCTATTTCTAAAAGAATCGACATTGGAATGTTAATTAAAATTGCAATGACTCTGTAGATCACTTTCAGTAGTGTAGACATTTTAACAATATTAATTCTTCCAATCCATAAAAATGGGGTGTTGTTCCATTTATTTGTGTCTTCTTCAATTTCTCTTATCAGTATCTTATAGTTTATAATATACATATCCTTTATCTCCTTTGTTAAATTTACTCCTAAGGATTTTATTTTATTTTATTTTAGTCTATTATAAACAAGATATCTCTTTTTTGGAAAGTTTGTTGTTAGTGTACAGAAATGCCTCTGATTTTTATAGATTACTTTGTAATCTGAAATTTTACTGAATTTGTTTATAAATTCTAACAGTTTTCTGGTGGAGTTTTTACGTTTTTCTATTAAAAAGATCATGTCATCAGCAAACCAACAATTTAACTTCTTTTCTGATATGGATGTTTATCTTTCTTTCATTTTTTTCTTCTAATATCTCTTGCTAGGACTTCCAGTCATGTGTCAAATAGAAGTCAGAGAAATGAGTACCCTTCTCTTATTCCTGATGTCAGAGGATAAGCTTTCAAGTTTTCACCATTGAGTATAATGTTAGCTGTGAACTTGTCATGGATAGCCTTCATTTCGTTGAACTACATTCCTTCTATGCGTATTTTTTGAGAGTTTTTATCACAAACAAATGTTGCATTTTGTCAAAAGCTTTCTGCATCTACTGAGATGCAAGGTCAGAGGAAAATATAATAGAAACTAGAAAAACATCAACACATATAATTGCTGGTTATCTGAAAAGATAAAAATCAACAAATCTATGTATAGACTGACAAAGAAATAAAGAGATAAGACTTAAATAAAATAAGAAATGAAGAAGTATACCTTACAATTAATACCCAAGAAATACAAAAATCCTAAGAGGTCACCATGTACTGCACAACTATACACGTATACCAACAATTTAGTTTACCTAGAGAAAATGGATGAATTCCTAGAAAAGTGCAACCTACCAAGACAGGATCAGGAAGAAACAGAACATCTGAAAAATACAAAAACAAATAAAAAAACTCAATCAGTAATAAAAAATCTCCTGTCAAAGAAAAGCCCAAATGGGATTTTTTCCAGGCATGCTGGGATGATTTAACATATGGAATCTATATAGCATATTAACAAATGAAGGACAAAACAATCATACAAAAATCTACCTGTATAAAAGATTTAAAATAAATTGTACTTCTCTAATAATAAAAATTATTATTATTAGATTCAATATCATTATTTTCCATGCCAATTTTAAGTACTTGGATAATGAGACACAGCAATTAAATTTGCTTCTTTGGTCATCTCTCTTATTTGAAATAGCCTGAATCCCCATCTTCTTATACTGGTATTGGGAATTCTCTGAAGAGACAGATGGTTGGTTGAATTCTAGGCAACAGTTTGTGGTGATGATAGAAGACACAAGAGTGTATGCATTTCCTGTCTTAATTCCCAACTGCAATTACTTATTTAAAGATCTTAGTCTGGTGACAAAAGAAAGAGCTAAAAAAAGTGTTGGATTTGGTAATAATGCCTTGGTAATGTCAAGAGCTTGTCCTCATGTAGGAAGTTATGGCAAGCTTGGCTTTTTGCTAAAACATATGGTCACCCATATTGTACCCCTAAAAATACTCCTTGAAATTTATTTATAATCTTTCTAAGAAAAATTCAAAATGTCCCATAGACTTTTAATATTATCTCTTACTTCTTTGTGGTAGAAAAATTGACTGCCTTTGTTCATGGTGAACATGATAAATGATGAGAAAAAACACAATGATAGAGATCCCTCAGGGAGTCACTAGCAAGGTAAGAATATGCATTAATTTTAAGTCAGACAATATTTGCCATTAAATAGCACTAACTGAGGTCCGGAAACTTATGTGAAAATCACAGTAAACTCAATAAACTTGGTTGTAAGATTGTGTTGAATTTCCATGTTTGTTTGTTTTTTTATTTATTTACAGAAAATTTTTCAAATACTTCATTAATTTTACATGTATAATCTTTATTTCTCTGGGTAATTTGCAAATGCTTAAAAACCTTTGACCAATAAAATGTCCATTTGCTTACTGTAGTGGAATAATTTCCAGTTCTTCTTCAAAAAGTTACAGCATTATAAATTTTTACTTTTATTTCCTTATCATTTCTGATAGTGCAAAATTCAAGTACTGGAGAAATAATTGAGAAATTTCTCTAGGACTCTACAGATCATTCATCATTTATTCAGGAAGGAGAAGGTTGTTTTAGATGCTTGAGGTATAGAAATAAGCAGAACAGACAAAAATTCATCCTAAATTATCATTTACATTCTAGAATGAGGAAACAATAAAAAAGAAAGCAAGTAATTATACATTATGTAGAAGAGACAAAAACTTTGGAGGAAAAGTTAAGAAACTGCCTAGAAAAAGTAATAGGAGTTTCCACTAAATTTTGAGTGATCACTGAAAACAAAAGATATTTGAGGAGAGAATGAAAACCAATGAGAGAGCTATCCATGAATGCAGATAGATTAAGGACGTTACAAGAAGATAAAAGCAGGTTCAAAGACTCAGCAATAAAAGAACAATACAGCTAGCACATCTGGTGTGGAGCCAGCAAGGACAATTAAGATAGAGGTGGAAGTCACAGAGGTAGCAGTGGACAAATCCTGTCAGGTTTGATTGTTTTTGGAAAAACAGTTACTTTTATTATGAAAAGACAGGAAGCCAGTGGAGAGTTTAAAGCTCTTACCCTCCAAGTGTTACTCTGCCTGCTCTGCTGTCGATGGACTGAGGTTGGTATGGCAGGGGCGGGAAGTGCAGCAAGCACTTTAAAATTCCCCACAGGGCAGGATGGTGACTTGGGCAATTAAGTAGGTAGGTTATGGCTGCATGCAAGATTTCGTATGCATTCGATGTGGAGATGGGGAGAAAGACTGAACTCAAGAAGGAATCCAAGATTTTTTGGTGTGAATCACTGTGAAATAGAAGACTGGCTTTAGGATTGAAAGAAGAGAAATCTTCAGTTTGGTTTTGCACATGTTGGAGTGGGATGCCTGCTAAAAAATATGAAAGCAGAGTGCCAAGCTAACATTTGGGATTGTGTAGAGTCCCTGGGAGAGGATTTTCTATCCCTCAGGTGGGGATATGATTAAGTTTCCATGAATGTATAGACACCAATTTAAAACATGAGACTGCATGAAATCACTTGGAAAGTGAGTGGAACTAAAAAAGAAAAGAGCTCCAAGGACTCTTGAGGACATATCAAAAGTAAAAGACCAGGGAGGTGATGATCACCAGGCTGAGAGGAATTAGCTAGGGAGGTCGGAGGAGGATCAGAATGAGTCTTGGTAACTGAGATGTGTTTTATGTGATTTAATCCTCTCCATTTATTTGCACATAAAAGTAATTCATCGTAAAATACACCTGAGAGAAAACCTTGAAAACCAGTATTCCCATGAAAATAAAGTTTTTTGGACTTTATTAAAATATATATCACTCCATTTCAAATAATTATTTTGGGGGGGAAATTTTCTAAAATCTTAAATAAGATTAAATAGCTCAATTATACACAAAGCAAAACCAAAAACAAACCAGTAATGGGGGACAGTAAGCAACTTAAAGAACAAAAAAGGAAGGCTTAAAAATGAAAAAAAAAAAAAAGGAAAAATATTTAATTAGCTTTCTTTGATTCACATACCTAACTGTAACTGGGGGAAGGTGTCATCTCATAGTGATTAACAATCTTGTTAGATTCTAGCAAAAAAAATATGAGGTTATCATGACCAAAAGAATATGAATTGGATATTGAAATTATTCACCATTGTGCTTTGATAATTTCCTCTCTCACATTATGTTTTTCCTCTATTTCTAGCACTGCTATATAATAAAAATCAGACCCTTCTTAAACTAGAACACAGCTTTTCTCAAATAATTTATATATCACTTATTTTTCAGCTCTATTATCCAAAAAAGTTAATCAATTTTTTTAAATTTATGAATGCAAATGACATAAGACTAGTATAGATAATTTGTCCAAGCTTTGTGATTTTTTTATTGATCTTGTTTAGTGGTAATAAAATCAAGGATGATTTTACCCCTTGAAGTGGTGGAGGGAGGGGAGATGGGTGGATGCTATTCACATTTAGTAAGTAAAGGCCGAGCATGTTGTTAAATATTCTGCAATGCACAGGACAGCTTCTTATTACAAAGAATGGTCTGGTCCAAATTTGAGTATTTTTGAGTTTAAAAAACCCTGGTCTAGTTTTACAAAACCAATAATATTTTTCTTGCTATATCATTCACCTGGACTGAAAGAATCTTATAAAAATATATCTGAAATAAAATTTTGTGCTGTCTCTTATAGAAAATCAAAACAGACTCATGAAAGGTTTAAATGTATAATGGACTAGCTTAAATATAAAATATAATGTTGGTAGTAAAATAAATAAAATTATTTTATGATATAGACAATACACTAATCCATACTGAATACTGTATGTCTTTAAAAATTAACCTTATAAAAACTGACCGAAGGACCAAAACAATTCAGCAAAAGAAGCATCTGCCATAAATCATTAGCATCATATTTTTCATACTTAAATCCCTACACAACATTTTTCCACTTCTATTCTCTTGGAACACTCATGTCATAATAAATTCTATTGCACTGTAGTTTTGTCTCATAAATTGTTCAACTAAAGTCCAGACAGATTATCAGTTCCTTGAAACAAAAAATAATATATTAGAAAAGTAGCATCAGTATTCTGTAGGCATGTTACATGTTTTTAGTATTAAAACTTTATTAAAATTTTATTTATTAATAAATAAAACTGAGCATTAGAACTCATGTCTTTAAACTCTTGTTCTTTTATTTTGAAATTCACTAAACTCTATTAATACAAATTTTTCCATCATTGTGACTCTCAAAAGTGATTACAATGAAAATATTTTTTAATTTGTTGATTGATTTCCTACTTTTTTGGAGGACCTTACTCTGGACGTAAAGACATAGTTTGTCTTTACATATATATTGAATAAATCTCTCATGAGAGATAAGGCAAGAATGCAATATGGTTAATGCAAAGGAAAGAATGATTAGTGCCGAGAGGCAAATGGAAAGATTATGCTCCATGAGGGAACAGTGCAAAGCATTATTAGTTACTTAGATTGATAACTATAAATATAATATTTAAACCAAATCTTAAATGATGATTAAGTTTTTGTAACAAAAGGAGGGAAATTGCCTTCTTTTAAAAATTCAAAAATAGGGCGGCGCCTGTGGCTCAGTGAGTAGGGTGCCAGCCCCATATGCCGAGGGTGGCGGGTTCAAACCCAGCCCCGGCCAAACTGCAACAAAAAATAGCCGGGCGTGTGGCGGGCGCGTGTAGTCCCAGCTGCTCGGGAGGCTGAGGCAAGAGAATCGCGTAAGCCCAGGAGTTGGAGGTTGCTGTGAGCCGTGTGACGCCACGGCACTCTACCCAAGGGCGGTACAGTGAGACTCTGTCTCTACAAAAAAAAAAAAAAAAAAATTCAAAAATAAAAAAAAAAATGTGTTTAAAGCACAGTAAGTAGACAAATATAAGTGAAAATGAATATTACTTTGAAGAGTCTGGAAATACAAATTTTAAAAAGGGGAAGTAAGGACTTGGAAGCTGTATTTCTTAGCTAAGAGTTATGAAATCACAAATATTTTAGAATACCAATAACTAGATATGTTAAAAATCAATATCTTATGAAAATATTCACTTTATTGATAATCTAGGACAAAATTCTTAAGAAGCTTACAATAATGGACTTCAAGGTGACAGAATTACATGATATTTTCTATCTTAGAAATTTTATAGATTTTATAATATCCATTAGGGTGCCCTAACCTGGTACTTTGAAAATTGTCATGAATAGAGGGCAGATTATACCAGTAGCAAGTGCTAAATTGACCTTCACAGAGTATGTTCTAAATAGTTCACACGTACACGCACACATTTGTAAATCTCACTTTTGTAAATGCTGAAAATTGTGATCTTAACTACATTGCCTGGAAGAATCAATATTCAGTATTTTTTGTTTAAATTCAGCAGTTGGGCGGCCCCTGTGGCTCAGTGGGTACAGTGCTGGCAGCATATACTGGGTGGCGGGTTCAAACCCAGCTCCGGCCAAACTGCATCAAAAAAAAGCAGGGTGTTGTGGCGGGCGCCTGTAGTCCCAGCTACTCAGGAGGCTGAGGCAAGAGAATCGTGTAAGCCCAAGAGCTGGAGGTTGCTGTGAGCTGTGATGCCACAGGACTCTACCAAGGGTGACAAAGTGAGACCCTGTCTCAAAAAAAAAAAAAAGAAAAAAAGGAAGGAAGGGAGGGAGGGAAAGAAAGAAAGTTGGTGAAAATAAATAAAGCCACCCACAGAGTGAAAAGGAAAGACAGACAAGGAAAGCTTCCTGAGAAATTCTAGTTTCTAGTTATCTTTGCCCTCTTTGCCCTTCTCGATGCTTTTTATTTCACTGTTTCACTGGTTCTTTGGAGTCTATGAGATACTTAGTATATATTTTATGAATCCCTTATTTAAATTAAGTTTATATAAAGGCTACTTTTTCATTTCATTGTGATTCTATTAACTCAAGTCTGACACTTCTTCACCTGTCATAGCTCACTGAGTCTCCCTTACAGCCACATGAAAATTATGTATGGGGAAAATTATAAAGCCAACAAAGAAGTCTAGATCACTAAAGTGAGAAAAAAAGCATTTCATTTTTATTATTATTATTAAGTTGTATATGTGCCTGCTTTTGTGAGCTTATACAAATAAATAACCAGATTATAGTCACAAAATCAAAGAATATTAAACCCAAAGGAAACAAACAGGAGCATGTTTGTACCTGATTTTAACAGAAAGACAAAGACAAAATATCTGAATGAGATTTCCTAGGCTAAGTCTGACACTGTAACAGAGAAAAGGGACAGAATCAAATAATATCAAAAACATTGTAACTTCTCAAGAGGTGAATGAATCGATAAATTAATATCTTTTGGATTAAGAAGGAATGAGGTGCAATGGTAGACTACAGATGTAGAAACATGGGGAAGTTGTATGTCAATGAGAAAATTCTGCCTTATTATTTGCATTGTGCTCTCTATAATTTTTTGTGCGTCTTTTGCTATTACTGAATTTTAAACTCACTAGCAGAATACATTACCATTTTTATGTCAATAAAAACCCAGTCTCATATAGAGAACAGACTTTTTATAGATATATATCTTCAAATGTGAATTGAAAGCATTTGGCAAATATAAATTTAAACTTTGAGAGTTGTTAGACATCAGAAGTATTTCTGGAGGAGGAAAAATCAGTGACTTTCATATATTATTTAATATACTTGCTTGATACTTTTATTATTTATAACAAGAATATGTATGTTTTTAACAAGGCAGAAAATAATGTGTAAAATATAAAAAAGTGTGTATGATATGATACCTAGAATATACGCTGAAAAGAAGGCACCCAAATTGGACATTCATCTGCTAAATAAGTAAATAAGCCCAAACAGACAACCTAGCATTTGACTAAAAAAAAAATCTCAAAATAGATCATAGACCTAAATTTAAAATGGAATACCTTAAAACACATATAAAAAAAATAGAAGAAATGTTTTGTGTACTAGGATTTGTAATAAATTTTTAGCTATGGCACTAGAAGTATGATCCATGGGAAAAAATGGCATGTTTTTCCTTACAAAAGTAGAAGTATCTTCTCTGTGAAAAATACCACTAGAAGGATAGAAAGACAAGATGAAGATTGGAAAAATATTTGTAAAAACATACTGGATTTGTATAAAAAATGTAATATACAAAAACTTTTAAAACCTGGTAATAAGAAAATAACCTGGTGGGGCATGATGACTCTTGCCTGCAATCCTAGCACTCTGGGAGGCCAATGCAAGTGGATTAGTTGAGCTCAGGATTTTGAGTCCACCCTGAGTAAAAGCGAGATCTGGCTCTACTAAAAAAAATAATAGTCAAGCATTGTGTCAAGTCTATAAAACCATCTACTTGGGAGGCTGAGGCAAGAGGATCATTTGAGCTCAGAACTTTGAGGTTGCTGTGATCTATGACTCCGTAGCACTCTACCTAGGGTGACAGAGGGACACTCTGTCTAAGAAAGAGAGAGAGAGAGAAAGGAAGGAAGGACGGAAGGAAGGCAATTAAAATACAGGCAAATATATGAACAAACACCTCACCCAAGAAGATATGCAAATGGCAAAAAAGGCAAATGAAAATATGCTCAAAGTCATCTATTATTAAAGAATATTAAATTAACCACTATGGAATAATTAGGATTGGTACAAAAAACTGGGTGTGAGGTATATGAGCATTTTTCTTACTATCTTCACAATTTTTCTCTAAATCTAAAATTATTATAAATTTAAAATTTATTTAGCTTTTCTTACAAGGAAATACATTAGAAGTGATGATGGATATTGCTTAGTTCACTCCACATCATTTGTACCTTTACTGTTAGTTAGTTGTCAGTGTCCATTGTGAATAGGGCTTGATAGTAATTTGAGATTTACATAAATAAATACTCCAATTATATTTGAACTTGAAAATCAGCAATTATGTGTCATTCCTGATCACCAATTTGAGAAGTAGCTATGTGCGTGTGTATGTGTGTGCACATACATTATAATTATAAGAAACTAAATTGATAATTACCATAGTGTTGAGAATTCTAGGACTTGATTACAAAAATATTTGTATATATAATATATATTCTCTCTCTATATATATAGAGAGAGAGAATCAGTCCAATTTTCCTCATTCCAACCAGATGGAAATCATAACTCATTTTATATATATATAAAATTGTTCAAAAATTTTCAGCACATAGCATAATATCTGACTGGTAACAAAAGCTCAATAAATATTTTTGAGAAGTCAATGTTGTTGTTCATATACTAATTAGTTCGAAACAAACCACACTAATGATTTATGAAAAGTGATTAAAAATATACTTAAATAAATGACACTTTTGGAAAGTTTCATCCCACATAAAAATTTCATTGCAATATATATCTACATATTTATACACACACGTATGTATATGTGTATATATATTTATATACTGATTTTTAACTTCTTTGATTAAAATACTTTTCAATAACAATTGCACATACCAAAATCTACTAACCTCATGTTTTAAAACTGGCGAAAATGAATTTTGGCTACAAGCAGGATCCCCCGCTGCCTGAATAGTTGCCAAGAAAAATCTAGCTCAAGAGATTATCTAGTAGGAAGTACTTGAGATTTCATCTCTTTCCGACATTTGTATGAGTTATTATTTACATCTGCTTGCAATGAGGAAAATTGGACTGATTCTCATCCCAATGCTACTGATATTGAAATCTCCTGAAATGAGTATTTGTTGTGATGACTGATAACATAATTATATGAGTTTTCAAGTAGCCATGATTACATTGTGAATTCTAGTGTTTAAGTTTCTCAAGTGTTTTAAACTGCTGATAGCCTTCAAAATTAGTGAACACTTACCGAAATATAAAAAGGCATTAGAACAAATTTGTAAGATTGAAAGCCTCTCCAGATATTTTTCCAGAATATATCCCATTATAGTGAATTATTTTACTGTATTTTAAAACTGAAGATATTCTAAAAATATTATTTCTATATTACTTTATAGCTTTTTCTAATAGAAAAATGTAAGTTAGAATATTTTTCAACATCAATAAAATGGATTGAATACAACAAAAAGTTCAAGGGCTAAGAAAACATTCTTTAACAAGTGAATATTTTAAAGGGTTATATTACTATTATTTTCAAAATCGTGATTGTTTTGGAAAAGTTAAACAGTATCTTTATCACAGTCATAACAAAAACACAAGTAAATTTATCTTACTGTCTATTTTGTTCTATTTAAGATGGATTCACATTTAGAAAAATATAAAAATTTTTGTTTACTGAAGAAAAATATGTACATGAGGATATGTGTATATATATATGTAGCTTTAATTAGTATAATTAGGATATATTACGTATGGCATATTGTGTGTGTTTGTGTGTGTGTAATTTTCCAGAACTACTAATGCCTGTTTCAGAAATTCAGGGAAACATTTTATCTTAGCCAAAATAAATGGTTTACTGGACTAAGGAACAACTTCAAGACATCCTGGCACCACTGAAAGTTCAGAACCTGACAACAGTGACTCAGCTTTTCCAACAAAAAGGAATTAAATATTATTGTGGTTAAATTCTGTGGTTTGTCTTGTATCCTTCATCTGCTTAAAGTTCCCTTGAATTTGCCCCATTGTGTTTTTTTCTGTCCATCTAAACACTGTTTTCTTCTTTCCTTTGTTTCTTTCTATTTTTGCTTTTAAAATTTTAAGTGCTTAGATGCAGTTCATTTTTCCTTATTTAACATTGTTGAAACAAGACCTATAAACACAACTGTATGTTTGTAATATTTTTGTTATCTATTTAGACTGAATGTTTTAATTTTGTGTCTATTAATTTAATTTTTATTGTTTACTAGGTATTTTCTGAAGTAATTCTCTCACTGTTACAATCAAAGACAGATTTACTAAACCCAGAAAATATAAGTATATTTCACAGTAGTCTTTTTGTTTTTGCTTTTGGCTCATTAACAGCTTTATTAATACTTTTCAGTGATTTCCTGAAGAATTTCTTTACATTGCTCTGCATTTAATTATTCTTTTCTCCTATCAATTTAAATTTATTAGGTTGTTAACATTGGTTTTGAGACTGGAAATAAGGCAGTATTTTAGTGATGTCTGGAAAGATAAGCAATATTTTTTTTTTTTTTTTTGTGTAGAGACAGAGTCTCACCTTATCGCCGTTGGTAGAGTGCTATGGCGTCACACGGCTCACAGCAACCTCCAACTCCTGGGCTTACGCGATTCTCTTGCCTCAGCCTCCGGAGCAGCTGGGACTACAGGCGCCCGCCACAGCGCCCGGCTATTTTTTGGTTGCAGTTTGGCCGGGGCTGGGTTTGAACCCGCCACCCTCGGCATATGGGGCCGGCGCTCTACTCACTGAGCCACAGGGGCCGCCCCAAGATAAGCAATATTTAAACATGCAGTGGTGAGATAGGGAGAGAATTCCAAGCTGTGGGGAAAGCAAAGGCAAAACATGGGGAAATTTTCCAATCTTAGAACACAGAAAGGTGCTTGGTGTTGAATAGGTATGATCAGATTAAAGGTATTTCTCATAGAATTTTTATAATTGTATTTATCCTATAGCCAATTACAAACTCATTAAGGTTTTTTGAATGTAAGAAAAGTAATCAGATTTATGCTTTAAAATTGTTATTTAAAAAAATGGACTAAAATATATCCTATCAGGGTGAGAATCAAATCAGAGAGATAGGTTAGACACATGAAATTTTCCTAAGGAAATGGAAGGAGGGCTGGAACTAGCGTAGTGAGAGAATAAAGAGAGGGGATCAAAGAATTTTCAGGTCTAGATTATTTGAGGAAGAGGAAGAGAAAAAAGAAAATTTTAGAATTCTATGTGCTTCTCTGATTAATTCAGTTATGAACACAATGATTTTGAAATCCAATCCACAACTAGAAATATAAATACATTATAAAATAGTGGAAAGAAGATTATTGAGAAAAAAACACATCAATATTTCAGAAAAGTCATTTGCTCTTTATGTTGATCAATTGTAACGATTGCTTTAATACTGTCAGCTATGCCAGAGATGGAAATGAACCAGACATTTCCCCGTCCTAACAGTGCCCAATGTAGGAATGATTCAAATCTGGTAAATCAATAGTCATTTCAAGTGACATATAAATTTATGTTTTTAACCTAGGATGCTACACCTGTTAGGAAGTTACAAGTGTATATGGACTTGATACCTGTCCATAGGCTCCAGAAATAATAGGTAGCATTTATGCGAATGGTCATATGTTCATTATTCTGGTAAAGAGAGTCATAGTTTTTACTGAAGAATGATACTGATGTATTATACCTCCCAGAAAATTAAATTTAAGAACAATTAGAATATAAGAAAATAAATCTTGGAAGAGAGAATTTTGTGAATGTCTACATATAGATTTAAAAAAAAATGACTTGGGATTTTGTGATGTATAAAACCAGCACATTGTACCCCATAGTTGCATTAATGTACACAGCTATGATTTAATAATAAAAAAAGATGACTAGAAAAGAATAATCAGAGAGTTAGAATAATTAGGAAAATGCATTAACAGTGAATACAAGAGGAGGAAAGTTTCAAAAAGAAAGGGATTGACAAATCGTACAGAGACGTCCATAAGTTGGAAGACAGAGCAGTTGCAATTATGAAAAATATGGTCTTCTGTACAGAGTATAAAGAATAGTGGTTGATGAGAGTAAAAAATAAAATTAGAAAATATGTTCAAGAAGTCATTGGTGGTTCAATTTTAACCTTCCCAGGCTATGCTACTACCAAATTATACACTAAATGTGTTTTTTTGTTTTTCCATGAGGACTTTCCTTTCAAATTTACTGAGGTTGAAAGTTTATGCCATATCAAGAGGGCCACCTGAGTGTAACTCTACTGACTTATAATAGATATGGGAGGGACTCTTTTCATATTTTGTCATTTTGTAAGAATTGAATTTATTTTTCAGTGCAAATAATCTGGCATTCTGGGTGAACTTCATGGTGGTAAAGGCCTGAGCCTTGGTGACTAGCCAACTTGGGCTCAAAATTCAAGTTTTGTCATGAAAAACACTCTAGAAAAATTACTCTAAAATTATTTTTCTTGGATCTACTCTAAAAAATATTTTCTATATTTCTATGTCAAAGAGTATAAAATATACCTATACATTTGTTTTCTTTTTTATAAAAATTAAAAGACATAATACTTGTTTTGTACAATATATAAGTGTTATATTTTGAGCAGTTTTTTAAATTATTAATTATTCCAAATATAAAATGAATTAGGAACTTATATATATGTGAAAATATAAAATACATCATGTAAAAATAAAATACTTTTTTTAATATACATGAAGGAAAATAACATGTGATTCTGGTGGCCTGGTGATAGGTTAAGAAAAGGGCAGACAGTGAATGAGAAAGAATTGATCATCAGTAAAAGAAGACACCCTAAAGAACTAAAGCAGAAAGCTACTGATCCACATTGAGCAGGGGTGTCCAACCTGCGGGGCGCAGGCCACGTACAGATTATATGAGGACTGTTTTGTTTATCCGTGATGTTAAGATACCACAAAAAGTATAAGGAAACTTTTTTTTGCTTATCTGCTTCCATTAGTTTTTGTGAATTTAATGAGTGGTCCAAGACAACTCTTATGGTCCCAATTTGCTATGGAAAAGAAGAAAGGTTGGACACCCAAAGTATCTTCTAATGTAGTCTGTAAACACAAGTACACTGGAGTTTGTTTCTATTTTTTTTTTTGTTTTATGGGTGGTGAAAGGTAGTATTGTCATGCTTTGCACAATATACATTTGAAGTGATTATATTTTTTATAATAGTGTCTATCATAGCACCATCCCATTTATGCTAAAGGTTTCTTGAAAGGGAGACACCAATATATTTTAATTTTCACTATCTCTTTCTGGGTACTGCGTTAGCAGTAACAACTTATTATGTGTGTACTCTGCAAGAGAGAAAGATAAACGACTGAATTTGAAATGATGTATTTAAATGTAATATTTACAGATGGTGATTGTTTAATCTTGTTAGCATGGGCAATAGTTCTACAGCACTTTCAAAAATTTATATCACACAGTAAAAACATATTTTAATTATTTATGGGAGACCATAGAACATAACTCCATGACTGATAATGTTGGAGTTGCTAAATAACAGAGAAATTGTTATTAACTGTATGACAGGTCTTATTTAAAGTGGTATACAGGACCAATTTAAAACCTATTATCCATTTTTATCTGGCAAGATAGTGAGATATGAAAAGGTGAAGCAATTTGGCACAAGTCTCTGAGGCATCGTGTGGAGGAGAAAAGAAAAAGTGGTAACTAATCTCCAAATATAACCACCCACAGTTCCTTCTATGGCCATGTGACCAAATTGTTCATCACATCAAAGATGGAATCTGTTCCCTGTCCTCTTGAATGTGAGTTACTCTTGTGACTTGCTTTTATATTAGAATGGTGGTGGAAATGATGTTCTGGGGCCTCTGATCCCAGACCCTGGAGGATTCTGCTTCTCCCTCTAGAAGTTGGTCTTCATTTAGGAGGAAGATCAAGCTAAACACTGAAGTGATACAGGGGTTCTCCCGTTCAGGGCTGGACAGTGCCTTCTGTTTTCTAGGCTGAAGCAAACAGACCTTTTCTCTCCAAAACTGCACTCCCTGAATGAAACAAGACAAGAGAAAAGCAGTTTTTCCAGTACTCCATGTAAGCTAAGACCCCTCTGGAGTGGACTCCCTTTTACTTCCTCCTCCCCTCCAGTGCAAGAACTGCATTGATGACGCTGTTAACACTCTCCTTCAGTCACTAATCATCATCGAAGTCCTGTCAAGTCCTGGCCAAGTATAATTCCCAAACAGTATAAAGCCCTTAGACAAAAGACCCACACAGGAACCCCCCACTTGGGTCTCCTGCTTTGCCAAAGGCTCTGGTGCGTTTCCTCCCCTTTCTATTCTTTCGATCTTAATAAATCCTATCGGATCACTGATCTCTGTGGTCTGTGGGTTCATTCTTCAAATATCCCAGACAAAGGACCTACGACAGAAAGAAATTCCGGTAACAGAGTGATTAGCTTCTATGTATGTGGGGTCCTGGAAGCTGAAAGCCATCTTGTGTGTTTTCACCCTGCTAGGTTGCCAGTGGAATGGAGCTACATAACAGACCAACCCTGGACGAGGTCTGTACATTTGCCCAGCTGAGCCCAAATCAACCCACAAAAAAATGAATAAACTATTATTTTGAAGCACCAAGGATTGATTGTTACACAACAACGGACAACTAATACAGAAATTAAAAACTATAATTAAAGTTCCAACTTAACAAAAATCTAAAATAAAGTTATTCCCACTAGAAGAATGAATTATAAAATGCTGCTCCTGTTGGCAAGAAAGTAGATCATGCTCTGAGATGATGCAGCCACACACCAAGACATGAATTCAAGAAGCTCGCAAGTTCTGTATTATTCTGTACCAGTCACTTTTCCTGTCTTCTTATTCAGATAAAACTCATACCACTTTAAATGATAAGCATCATAGCAGAAGTGGCAATGGGAAAAACACTGTAACAAACGCTAAGTTTTCATTGAAGTGGCTGGAGAATACAGATGACAAAGACCACATGGTATATGGCCCACAGCTTAAGTCTCAAAAAAGACTCCAGGTTTTCCAAAGTCACAGAGAGGTGAGAGAGAAACCATCTACAAGGAATTGTATGAGCAAGAACTTGAAATGTGTTGTATGTCAAGGCCACACGAGTAGCTGCATCTATTTCCTTCTTATTACTCTGACCCCAAATTTCACACAGATTGAATCACAACCTATAATTTTGCTTTTTAACATTTACTAGCTTCTCATTTGTTTTAGAATAAAGTATAGTCACTCTATGTTTTAATTCTTTAAATATACAAACTGACTGTCATCTGAAGGAATCTTCACTGGCTTCCTAAACCAATCACACATTTCTACATCTTCTTCCCAATATAGCCTTCATACTTCACCTTAGTTTTTCTTCAGGAATGATTCCTCAACTCCTCAACAATATAAGTTCTACACATTATATGCTATAAAGAGCTCTGTCTTCCTGTATCCGAACGCTTATCGCACTTTACGAATATTAGTAGTTTATTATTTGCTTTTTCTCCCAGAGAACTCTAAACTCTGTAAGAACATGTTTCCTGCAAGCCTTATTCGACAGGTATCCTCGCTGCTCAACACAGGACCTGTTGCAGAGAAGTGCAATAAATATTTCTGAAAGAATAACTGAATTACCGATACTGACTAATGGCAGACTGAAATATCAGAATGCTTTCTGCTGAACAGAGGAATACTTAAAGTATAAAAATAAGAAAGCAGGGTAGCATTATAGGATAATAAGTAAAGAGAAAATAAAGGATTGAATGCTAAGAAACAAAAAAAGTAAATAACTTGGTCTATTAAAATGAAAAGAGAGTCAAATATCCATAATAACATGGTTCATAAAGTGAGTTGGGTCTAGAGAATAAAAGCAGCAAGGTACAACCAAAAACCATGTAAGGACAATTGTTTGCAAACCTTCTCACTGCAAATACTTTTGCACCTTGACTTCATTTAACAGTGGCTGACTGTTCTCTGTAGTTACAAAGATGAACTTGGTATTATACCTGCTGTTCCAAATTCTAATATCCATTTTTTTCCTCATTGTCATTCTCCTCTGTCATAACTACCAATCATTTTATAAGACCAATCCCCACTTGCTATGTAGCTTACAATAATTGTGGTTTGGACCATCACACAAATTATTTTGAGAACAATACAACTTCAAAGCACAGCCACTGTGATTTCTCTCTTCTGGAGGTCAAGTTCTTGTCTACTTTTCTTCACAACATAGCACATTAATCTAAAACATTTTACATTATATATATTGTATAATGATTTTCTCTCCATTGATAATTCCTATTGTGGGACAGAATTTCATGTGCTTTTTTGTGGGCTCAAGCACTTTTTTAAATGGAGACTCTCATTGGTATAATGGCCTATCATCTATCAGCTTCTAAGTAAATTTCAGGAATTTGAAAGGTAAAAACTACATAAAAGTAAAGAAGCAGAGAAAGACGTAAAAGAACAAACATAGGCAGTCCTTGACATGATGGTTTGACTAAGGACTTTTTGAAATTGCTATGTCTCAAAGAGGAGTACATTCAGTAGAAGTTATACTTGAAATTTTTTATTTTTGTTTTTTTCTCAAGAAGGAAATATTGCTGTGATGGGTGGATACTCTCTAACGAAGCTCCCAGTCAGCCCTCACCCACATGAGGGTAAACAAGCAATGCTTGTATTCTATAGTATAGTCTATCAGTAAATCAGTGTAGGTATCCAACCCTTCATTTTAAAATAGGCTTTGTATTAAATGATTTTGCCTTAACTAATGCTAATCCAAATGTTCTAAGCACATTTAAGGAAGGCTAGGCTACAATGCTAGATAAGCTACGTGTATTAAATGCATTTCTGACTTATAATATTATTATAGGGCTTATCAGGGCATAACCCCATGCATATTGAAGAGAATCTGTAGATCAAAATAAAAATAAGCAAGTAAGATAACCCTTTGATCACTGATAAATCATGTTATGATTAAAATAAAAATAGATTAGATTTCCTCAAGCCTAACAGTATAATATTTTCACATTAAAGTCAGTACAAAAGTTAAAAACAGAAAGACTTTGATGACTCTTGACAGTTTTAGCTGCTTAATTCTGTATTCCTGATGTGCGAGAACCATCACAGGCTTCTCGTTTCTAGCTTCCCTTGTATTTTTCAGCCAACATATTTATGTTTCTGAGACAGAATTTTGCATATGCCATCTTCCTCAGGTTCTCGATGGATTAATGAAGTGCCTCTCAAAGTGAGCTTCCCCCAAAGAGTGATACTTGCTGGAAGAAAAGAAATCAGGTACCACTTTCTTCCCTTTATCTCATGTATCAGAACAAGGGACATAGCCTCATGCCTTCTTGCGGTAACTCTAAGAACATTTCTGATCTGTTCCACGACAGTGATACATACAGGTATCACGTTTCTTCTTTTGCTGCATCAATTTCAGTAATGCTGGGAAGATAGAAGCTCCAGTGAATAAACGCTGCTCTGTTCCTTAGATCTAATTCTATTGCTGCGTAGCCAGGTTTCATCTGCCTAAGAAGCTGCCTAAGAAGCCAACGTCCAGAGACAGCAGGGTGGACAGCAGAGAAAGTTTACTTTGCAATGTGTCAAGTGGGGAGACAGGAGAAATTTCTCAAATCTGCCTCAGTGAAAATAGGAGAGACAGTGCTTTTAAGGATGGTTTGACTGTCAGTGGATTAGTTAATTAGTTTTACTACTTGGCTAAGTTTGGGGCAAAATTATAGGGGTCTAGAAATCATCTCCTTTTGCTTCATAATTCCAGTCGAGTTGGTTTCTTGGTATGAGCCACCAATCTGGACAGCTTAGCCAATCTAGTTGAATACCCGGCATGGACAATATCTTAGAAACTACTTTTAAGGTTCCAAAAGGTGATGTTATCTATGGAGAAAAGTTAATAATCTTTACAGTTACCAGCTATGTGGGAAAAGTTAAGACTCTTTATAAGCACCATCTGGAAGCAAACAGAACTAACTATTATCAAGCAAAGGAAGGTGATTATTGTCATCATTTTAGCTAAGCTTGCTCCTTTCCAGAGTTTCAGGGCCCTTACTTTAGTTCTGGCCTTGCATCCCTTCATTGATTTGTAAGGGCAGTTTCAATCCCATTAATATCTCTCACCTCATGCTAGATATGCAGGAGTTTGGAGGTGGCAAACAAGTCCCCTGCCAAAGCTTCATCTTAGAAGAAGCTCTAACTTCTACAAACTGCTTCATAACTGCAAATACAAATTTAAAATAAAAGGCTTAATTCTCCTGTTTGAAAATAATAGAAGAGACTGAACCTCTATTCTTTAAATTATGGGATACATGAGATATTTTGATACAAGCATACAATGTGTAATAATCAAATAAGAGTAACTGAAGTAACCATCACCACAAGTATTTATTATTTGTTTGTGTCAGGAATATTCCTATTCCACTTTTTTACTTATTTTAAAATATGCACTAAATTATTGTTAACTAAATTGCCCTACTTTGCTATGAAATATTAGCTCTTTTTTATTCTATCTATTTTTATACTTATTAACCATTCTCACTTTTTCTACTCTCCTGATACACTTTCCAGACTCTGATAACCATCAATCTACTCTGTATCTCCATGAGCATAATTAAAAAAAAATGTTAATACCCACATATTGATATCGGAATTTCTTCCTCAGTAGGTCCTTGGTTTCGGAGATTTGAAGAATGAACCCACAGCCCACAGATCAGTGGTAAGACAGGATTTTATTAGACAGAAAGGAATACAGAGGATAAAAAGCATCAGAGCATCTGGCAAAGGGGAAGACCCAAGTCAGAAAATCTTTCTTGGCCTCTTTGTCTAGCAGTCTATATTACATTTCATTTCAGCCAGGAATTGGTAGGTAGAAAAACATCTTTTCAAAGTTAATGAGTACATTAACAAATGAATGAATGTAGTTCCTCCTCCACTAGAGCAAGGTTATCAGGTCCTTACAGTTTTTGTCTCTGAGAAGGGATCAGGATGTGTCCTCCCTACTCAAGGTGAAACTACTCAAAAATGACACAGGCTGTTTGTTCATGACCTTGCTAGAGAAGGGAGCCTGTTTGTGCCTGGAAATGGGGGTCTGATTCTGAGTTCACCTGGGCCTAGAGAATGGAGGGGTCCATGCCCATCCCTGAGTGGGAGAAATGTGTATCAATATGAGTGAGAACATGTGAAATTTGCCTTATTTTAAAGCTGATTTAGAGAGAGAGGTGGAGTAAGATAATCTAGTAGAACATACTTATTTTTCCCTGAACATTTTGTTTTAGAAAACTTGTAATTTCTTTCACTGTATCTTTGAAATGTATGGAAATTTTTGCAAAAGCTAAATAATACTTTTGCCAGATTTACAACCCAGGAAGGCCTTTCTCAAGGGCCATCTCTTTGCAACGTATTGAACAAAGATTGGTCCTCTATATACCAGTTTCTATGGAAAGGTAGTGATACGTCATTCCCCCCACTCAGGGCTGACCGGGGATTCCCCCATTCTCTAGGCCCAGGTGACCTCAGAAATTAGCCTCCCCTTTCCAGGCACAAACAGGTTGCCCTTTCCAGGTCATACCTTCTGGGCTCTAGCAAGGTCATGAACAAACATCCCAAAATGTTTTGGATAGTTCCACGTTGAGTAAGGAGAATACACCCTAAACCCTTCCCTGAAATAACCTTGCCCTTATGGAGAACAAGGTCATTCCTCCAGTTCATTCATTTGTTAATGCGCTCATTAAGTTTGAAAAGATGTTTTTCTACCTACCAAATTGAGAGAATTCCAGTTTAGGTCTCTCCCTTTACCAGAAGCTCTGTATACTCCTCTGTATACTCCTTCTGTATTCCTTTTTGTCTAATAAAATCCTGTCTTTAATGATACCGGAATTTCACTCTTCAGTAGGTCTTTTGTCTCAGGGGATTCAAAGAATGAACCAATGGAGCACGGATCAGTGGTAAGACAGGACTTTTATTAGAAGTTAGAAAGGAATACAGAAAAGCACCAGAGCTTCTGGAAGAGGGAAAGAACTGAAGAACTCTCTCAGGAGTTTCCACGTGGACTCTTTTATCTAGGGGTTTTAAGTCTAAAGGATTACACATGGCTGGCAGGTGGCCCTTTACAGTCTTTGTCCCTGAGAAGAGATTAGGGTGTGTGCTCCTACCCAAGATAGAACCACCCGAAAAACCATCACAGGCTGTTTTGTTCATGATTTTATCAGAGCCCAAAGGGTATGTTCTAAAAGAGGCAGTCTACTTGTGCCTGGAAATGGGGTCTGACTTCTGAGCTCACCTGGGCCTAGAGAATGGGGGGGAGGGCTCCCTGTCTAGCCCTGAGTGGTGGAATCCTGTATCATTAACACTTATCTGTGTTCCATGGGTTCATTCTTTGAATCCTGGAGACCCAGGATCTACTGAGGAAGAAATTCTGGTAACAGTAGGAACCTAATTTCAGTAAGCACTTCCTCCAAGTTGCAAAACTACTTCTGGTTATGCGATTTATAAGAAATATAAAAAAAAAGTAATCAACACAGATGGACATTATTAAAGATCTCAGCACTTAAGAAATTTGAAAAAAATAATGAAACAGTAAAAAAAAATAAGAAAAGGGAAAAAAGAAAAATAAAAACCATAATGAATAAAATAAATATATTTGGAAGATAACTGCAAAACCTAATTCTTTAATAAAACAATGATATCAATAAATGTGTTTTGAAATTAACAAAAAGAGCAAACATAAAAATATCAATTTAAATTAGGAAAGAGAACATATTCAAACATACTGAAGACTATAAAATAAAACACAGTATATTGTGTGAAAATACATTTGGAAATCTCAAGGATATTAACGATTTTTCTAAATATTTTTATACTTTTGTTATATTTTCTAAGGCAAAGACAGTCAAACAGTGGCTTCCCCACCCCCCACAATTCAATTAGCTTCTTTAAATTAAGATGAAGACATTAATTTAATAGAACATTTCCTCTCAACAGTTGCATTTATAACTCCAGCAGAACTAAGACAATCATCTAAAATGATACTTATCTGGAGGCCCAGGGCAAAATGGTTTACCTTAAGGCCTATTAGTCATCACCCTGTAGGCCTAATGCAAATTAGAATTCTGACTTTAGTTCAGTTTGGAATTTTGATTAGCCTAAGGGAATAAAACAAAAGAGGAAAGAAGGACATATTTATTGAATATCCACTATGTATCAGAGAGCTTTTGATGTTTGCTTTCATATAATGTCATTAATTTGATTTTCACAGCTGGAAAATGTATTATTATACATTTTTAGTTTTTTTAAATGAGAGACAGAGTTTCAAAGAGGACAACTTTTTAAAAATCATACCTCAGGTAAAATTGAAATTCAAACTTAGTATGATTGATGGCAAAATCCCTCCACTAATCTGCTGTGTAATACCTCATTTTGTTAAAAAAAAAAAAAGGTACAGAATTACTTCATTAGTTTCCTATTTGGCTTATTTACCTTCTCAAATTTGTTTCCTACAAAACAGTGTTCCAGTTGATGCTCTTACCAATCACACATTTTGAAAAGTAGGTATTTTATGCATGAATGTGATTGGGAAGAGAGAGAATTTAAAAAAAAAAATGGTAGCAGTGCAGATATATATTCATTGAACACTCATTTACTGAATACTTATTCTGTAGTTTTCAGCAAGGAACTAAGAGACCTTCAAACCTATTAGGCCTGAGATGAGAAAAGAAGTTATAGATGAGAAGAAACCAGCAAAGAACCCTGGCCACATAAAAAAAATCAAAGCAACTCAATACCTCAAGGGATCACACTGGTGCTATAGGAGGGACTTCTAACTATAAGGAAATTGTCAAGATGCTAGAAATGGAACTCAGAATATGGATGGCACATTAGATGAATGGAATTTAAGATAAAGTTAAAAACCAACAAAAGAAGCTCAAAAACTGTTTCAACAAATTAATGAAAATGTCACTAAAGAGCTTGACAAAATTACGAAGGATATAGCAGAAATTAAAGAAATGAAAAAGTTATTCAGCAATTTTCAAAATGCAAACAAAATTTCAGCAACATATTAAATCAAGGAAAAGAAAGAATCTTAGAGCTTAAGGACAAGGCTCTTGAGCTAATGCAATCATTTAAAGAGGCAGAGAAGAAAACCATAAGGTAGAGAAAACATTTAGAAAGGCATGGAACTATACAAGTGAACTATACAAGTGAATAAACATATGAATTATAGGTATTTCAGAGGGAGAAGAAGAAAGCACTAAAAAAATGAAAAATCTATTTGAAGATACTATTGAAGAAAATTTCCCTTGTATCATAAGAGACCCAGACATCCAAATACAAGATAGTCATTAAACACCAGGTAGACTTATAGCAATTAGGACATATGCAAAACAAATAGTAATTAACTTGGTCAAAGTTGAAATGAAAGAAAACCTATCAGCATAGCACCAGAATGTTCAGAAGAAACTTTACAAGTCAGAAGGTAGTGGACTCCCATCTTCAATCTTCTGAAACAAAACAACTGCCACCCTAGAACTTTGTATCATGAAAAACTAAGTCACATTTAAAGGAGAAATTAAGCCTTTTCAAAACAAGCAAACATTTGTCATAATTAGACCTGCCTTGCAAGAACTACTCAGGTCTGCATTATATATGCTGGGAGAATGGGGACTGAAGACCCCATTCGTGGCAAAGGAAAGCAGCCCCAGCTTAAAAGAGGAAAACTAAAAAGTAAGCTGAGTGAGTTGGAACAAAGAAAAGTCAGCTAGTTTACATTTAAGCTAGCCATTGCTAGCAAGCTTCTTGCCTATTCTGAAATTCTAGGCTGTTGGGGATACAGCTTATAAATACCCTGCTGAGTCTGTGAGCACTCTGAGGAGAATAATGGTCATAGAAGAGGCTATAGTCATAGAAGAGGCTATGAAGAGTCCTAAGAAAAGATACATCTTCTATCTTTAATGGACAATTCCTGCCCATTAAATAGGCAAAGCAGATACTCATTGTGGAGATATGCATTTGCCTAGGGCGGAGACCAAGGGAGTAGTTCAAGCTCTGAGATATGGGCAGAAGAACTTATATTCCTTATAGCAGAGGAAAATCCTCTGTGGTGGTGATGGGAGGAAAATGCCTCCCTCCCACTGATCCCTCAGAAGAGATTAATGCTGGCGGCAATTATTCCACAGAGAACTAACAGAGCTTAACACGTCCCTACAAATTTGTGTGTGTGACCTCAAGCAGGAGGTTCTCCCAATACAAGGCTCAGATTTCAGATTACTGAAGGCTACTCTTAAGGTTAATAATAATAATAGCAATGGAAGCTGATTATGATCAGTCTTAGAAACTACTGACATCTTTGTTCCCTTCCTCATCTTACCCTCTGAGCAAATAGACTTCAATAAAATCAGAATGGAGCAAACACTCTGGGCCATTGCTGGAATCCCACAAATGGGCAATGGATCCCTGAATTCTCACTTTTAATTCTACTTTATGTCTCTTGTCTTTCTTTACCATCACTCCTAACTCTATTACTTTAGTGGATCACTGCCAGTTTCCACAGGTCTCAGAGAATGCTACTCTCAGGGTAGGACCCCGACAATATAGTGATCACTACAATAGACATCCATCGGTGTACAATTATCCAAATACTGAAGGTTAAAGCCAAAATACTACAATGGTCCAAGAGGTAAAACAAAACAATAAGTTCTACACACCAGGGTGAACATAAATCCACCCCATTTATTAATTTTTTTAGTAAGTGTGAATGACTTAAACTCCTTACTGAAGAGACAGGCTGGCTGAATGGATTAAAAAATGCGAGCCAAGTATCTTTTCTCTCCAGGAAATGTATCTCATCCACAAGGATTCACTCAAAGTGAAAGGATGGAATTAATATTCCATTTAAGTGGAAATCAAGCAAAAGTTGCTATAGCCATTCTCATATCAAGAACATAGACTGAAAATCAACAAAAGAAAGGAAATACAAATATGATCATTATATAACGTTAAAAGGAAAAATTCAACAAGAAAACATAACAACCCTAAATATGCACTCAACACAGTGTGTTCATATTTATAAAGCAAAACCTACTTGATATAAACAGAATGATAAATAGTAGCATCACAATACCCAGGGACTTCAACACCTCATTGACAGACCGAAACAGATCTTCCAAGAAGAAAATAAAGAAAGAAAGGACTTAAATATGACTTTAGAACAAATGGACCTACAACACATTTACAGAACATTCTACTCCAAAACTATTGAATATGTGTTCTCACCAACTCATCCTAGGCCACATAACTCATTTTAATAAATTAAAAAAAAAATAGAAATCATATCATGTAACAACTCTGACCACAGTGGAATAAAATTAAATATTAACTCTAACAGAAACACTAACCTTTACACAAAGTTATTAAAATTAAGCAATCTATGGATGAATGATAACTGGATCATGGAAAAATTATATATGAAAATCAAAATATTCTTTGAAATAAACAACAAAGAAGACACAGATATTAAAATCTGCTAAAACGGGCAGCACTTGTGGCTCAAGGAGTAGGGTGCCGGTCCCATATGCCAGAGGTGGCAGGTTCAAACCTAGCTCCGGCCAAAAAAAACAAAAACAAAAAAAAAAATCTGCTGAAGCAATTCTGAAAGGAAAATTCATAGCCTTAAATGTTTACCTACAAAAGACAGAAACATCGCAAATCAAGAATCTAAGGAATCAGCTCATGGAACTGGAAAAGGAAGGGCAATCCAATGCCAGACCCAGAAAAAGAAAATAAATAACTGATGTCACAGCAGACTAACTTGAGACTGATAACAAAATAATTATTCAGAAGATTAATTAAAAAAAAATTGGTTATTTAAATAGATAAACATGATTGACAGGCCTTTTGCTAGACAGGCTATAGTAACCAAAACAGAAGAACAGAGACATAGACATAGACAAAGAGAACTCAAATATAAAACCACCCACATACAGAGAACTGATCTTAAAAAGCAGAAAAAATGTATACACTGGGGAAAAGAATTCTTATTTAACAAATGGTGCTGGGAAAATTGGATAGCCACATGTAGAAGACTGAAACAGGATTTTCACCACTCACAAAAATTAACTCTGCATCTAACAGACTTAAACTTTAGACATTCAACAGTAAGAATTTTAGAAGGAAATGTTGAAAAATTCTTTTTTTTTGTGATCACTTTTTTTTATCATTTTTTATTTTTTTTATTGTTAAATCATAGCTGTGTACATTAGTGCAATCGCCTGTACCCATTCTAAGATGCACCATAGATGCGGCCCCATCCATTACCCACCCTCCACCAAACCCCCCCCTTCCCCTTCCTTGGCCCTTTCCCCATAGTCTTGTGCTATAGTTGGGTTATAGTCTTCATGTGAAAGCTATAATTTAGCTTCATAGTAGGGCTGAGTACATTGGATAGTTTTTCTTCCATTCCTGAGATACGTTGCTAAGAAGAATATGTTCCAGCTCCATCCATGTAAACATGAAAGAGGTAAAGTCTCCATCTTTATAGATATCAACCTAAGCAAAGAACTTATGAAGAAAAGACAAAAGCAATTGCAGCAACAATAAAAACAAACAAATTGGACCTGATCAAACTAAAAAGTTTCTTCACAGCACATCAATTAAATTCATAGACAACCTATAAAATGGGAAAAAATATTTGCATGCCAGATATGAGGAAAGAGCTGATAACCAGAATTCATAATGAACTCAAGCAAATCAGTGAGAAAAGAATCAAATAACCCTATGAAAAAATGTAGGCAAAAGACATGAACAGATGTTTTCCAAAAGAAAATAGATTAATGTCTGATAAGCATACGAAAAAGTGTTAAAATTGCTATAGCCATTCTCATATCAAGAACATAGACTAAAAATCTATGTTCAAGTATGGCTAGCTTTTTGCCTAAATGATTCAGTGCCTACATCTTACATAAGGTATCTCAGACTCCCTTGTTTGAAAAAATCAGTCTCTAATCAGTAGAGAAATGCAAATCAAAAGCATGATGCGATATTACCTAACTTCAGTAAGAATGGCTTTTATCAAAAAGTCCCACATGACAAATGCTGGTTTAGAGGTGGAGAGAAAGGAACTCTTGCTCACTTTTGGTGGGACTGCAAACTAGTACAATCTCTATGGAAAGTAGCATGGAGATACTTCAAAGAACTAAAAGGAGACCTACCTTTTGATCCAGAGAACCTACTCTTTGGGTAGTTAGACAGAGGAGGAAAAATCATTTTATCAAAAAGACACATAAACTTGAATGTTTATTGCAGCACATTTCACAATCACAAAGATGTGGAATTGATCCAAATGCCCATTATTACACAAATAGATTAATAAAATGTGGTGTATGTACAACATGGAATATTACACAGCCACCAAAAATGGTGAACTAATATCTTTTGTAACAACTTGGATGGAACACAAGACCATTTTTCTAAATGAAGTATTACAAGAATTGAAAAACAAATCACATCTACTCACTGTTAAAAGGGAAATAATTGGTTAACACTTAGGTGCTCATATAATAGTAAAACTCAGCAGAAATTAAGCAAGTGGGAGAAGACAGGTGAAGAAGGATAAATTCACACTTAGCAGGCACAGTGTGCACTATCTGGTTGATAAGCACATTCGTAACTTTGACTCTTACTGCATTAAAGCAACTCATGTAACCAAAATGTCTGTATTCCCGTAATATTCTTAAATAACAAAATAAAAAATAAAGAATAAAATTATAATCCCATCAAGGTAGATATAATAATCAAGTAATAAAATGAATTAAAAAATAATTTCAAGTGTTCAGATAGGTTTTAAAGTAATTTTTTAAAAGATAATGATTTAGAGTACCTAGGGTAGAGCGAGGCAGTGATAATTTATGGTAGATAGTAAAGGAAGATAATCTAAGTTGAGGTGACAGTGGAATTGAAACCTGAATGAAAGCAAGGAGATGGTTTTGCAAATACAAGAGGAACAAAAAGTTCAAGAAAAAATAGGAAAGCAAGACAAATATTCTGAGGCATGATCCAACAGATAAAAAGCCTATGAGTGGATTGTTCTATATTGTGAAGGTGACTAATTGACATAGGGTGGCAATATTGCATAAAAGGAGGTGGTGACCACAGAAGCAGCCTTAACTCTTTTTGTAACTTTCAGAAGCTATGGGAGGACAAATACTTTCTTGCTGTGAATTGTGATTTGCTCTTCAATATGTCTGGGTTTATATGTGCTTCATAGGTGTATTCCTGAATGTGTGGTCTTCAAGAGTTAGGGATGGCTAGCTTTTTGCCTACATGATTCAGTGCCTACATCTTACATAAGGTATCTCAGACTCCCTTGTTTGAAAAAATATATATTGGAATGCCATAGATTTACATGGTATTTCTTTTCTTTCTTTCTTTTTTTTTTAGAGACAGAGTCTCACTTTGCCGCCCTTGGTAGAGTGCTTTGGCGTCACAGCTCACAGCAACCTCCAACTACTGGGCTTAGGAGATTCTCTTGACTCTCAAGTAGCTGGGACTACAGGTGCCCGCCAGAATGCCTGGCTATTATTTGTTGCAGTTTGGCCAGGGCTGGGTTCAAACCTGCCACCCTTGGTCAGCACCCTACCCACTGAGCCACAGGAGTCACCCTTTATCGTATTTCTTTACTTCTCTCTTTTTGCATTTTCTTTAAAACTATTTATATCAAACTTAAGTGTTCTTTATTGTGTTAGATCAAGAAGTTTAAGAGTTTACAACATCCTATTGATGTGATGGGTTTAATGTTCATTAAATTAATAAATGATTATTATACAGTCATAAAATATTTGTCATTTTTAGCCAATGGAAGGTTTATTTTTCAACACAGAAAACTCTCTATTTGCCTTCATAGTTTTAGAGCCTGAATGGCCTCATTTAGTATAAGAATAGTGAAAATGATAAATTCTGAAATAAACATGTAGGCTTTTATCTTTAGAACTGAACAATCCAGCCTTGGGGCATTTTTTTTTTCTTTTACTGAGTTTTTAAAATTATAATTTATATTACTTTTATGTCTCAATTTTCCGGAATTGCAAACTTTCATCTAGCACAAAAATTTGTAAGTAAATGCCTGCACTCAGGACAATGCGTTAGGTTAGTGCACTCTGTCATAAAAAGGATGCACCGAGTAGAAAAGCCAGCATTATACTGACGTGGATCAGTCTCGTGTTTTCAAGATAGTATACGGTACCTCAGAAATCTTCCAATTACTCTGATGTTATCCCTTGAAGGCAAGCAAGTCCTCAGGGCAAAGCTTATATCATTAGATACAGGCTTTGATGTGAACTCTTTTATTTCCTACCACTTTGTCTAACTTTTCAGTACCTGAGTCTACAAAATTGCACATTAGTCCTGGCTAAAATTTGCCTCCAGAGAGATGCTACAAAATGAAACTATTATGCTTATTGCCTCAAGGGTAGATTCTGCTTTAGAGATCAACATATTATATATCACAGTAGTGATAGCACTCCATGGTGTGTGCAGTAGACAGGAGCTCTGTCCTGGTGTGGTATTACTTGAATTTCTAGTTGCAGATAAAGTTCACAGCATGCTCTGTAGATTCACTTTTATCACTGCAAAAATAATCCACAAGCTGTGGTTCAGTACAAAACAAGAAATGTTATTTAGCATGATGCACACCACTAGTCATCACGCTGCAAACCATAGCACAGTATCGGTCGAGATAGTCAGTGGCTATATACTCTCTCATATAGCCTTGAAGTTTTCCTAACAGCCATAGTATATTTAATCATATGATCTCTTTTAAGAAAAGAAATGCAAACAAAAAGTGTCCTTGTTCTTAAGTAGGTCACAGCTGGACATGCCCTGAGTGCATTTCCCCTAGAACATAAATTTCACGTTTTTGCAACAAATGAAATGTGTAATTTTTGGTAAGTCATATGATACATTTTGTTCATAAATTGTGCCAGCTTGGAATGTGATGCTGCTGCTGACAATTAAAGAGGGATATTCTTGTTATTAATACTGCCTCAAAAGTTATAATAGAAGTATGATGATATGCTGTTACTGCTAATCTATCCTATGCCAGGCAATGTTATAAGAGAGGATAGAATATATTACTACCTTGATAGAAAAAGGGCAATCTTATAGGGAAATAGTTGCATTTCCTTTCTTAAAATGAAAAGGAGAGGATTTTCTAGATTGCTCAGAATCTGACAATGAAAGTGTACTATTTCAGAGTACCAAAGCAAATACAATCATGTAATAAATGTAACAATGTGATATAATAATATGTTCTAGGAAAAAGGAAGTACTCAGGCCAACTTTTTTCTTTTGCTTTTGGTAGAGTGCCGTGGCATCACAGCTCACGCCAATCTCCAACTCCTGGGCTTTGGTAATTCTCTTGCCTCAGTCTCCCAAGCAGCTGGGACTATAGGGGCCCGCCACAATGCCTAGCAATTTTTGGTTGTTGTTGTTGCAGTTTGGCCAGGGCCAGGTTCGAACCTACCACCCTCGGTATATGGGGCCAGCACCATATTCACTGAGCCACAAGAGCCACCCAACTTGGGCCAATCTTAAAAACTTCTGGTGTTGTGAAATTTCTTCCTAAATGAGCTGTCCTCTGTTTTACATCTTTTCTACACCTTTCACATTATTTTATAGTTCGTTCACTCTATTCTAGCCACACCAGTTGTTTTTATTATTATTATTATCATTGAACCATGCCCCAGGACTTTTTACTTTATTTTTTTATAAATTCTTAAACTCCTTGTTACCCACATATTTATAAGTCCAGTTTTTCTCTTAATTTATTATCTAAAAAATTTTCACCCACTTAGTATTCACGATAAATTGTCACCCCTCTTCTCTCTCACTCCTGGGCAATGAACAAGGCAGGCAGACTCTTTAACTCATGAAGCTTTTATCACATCACAGTAGAGACAATAGGTCAGTAATTAAATGCATACAGTTTCTAGGGAAACTTTCAAAAGCTTAAAGCAAGATAATGTGCTAGAGCTTGACTATGGGAGAAGAAGGTGGTCATTCAATGTGTATTATAATGTATAAATGAAAATGTTAAAGCCCGATATGCCTGTAGAGTAATCTCAAATAACCATAGAATTATGTGCATAACTTTTGACTGGAAGAATGAACAGGTTGTAATCAGGCAATTATGCTGTGTGCCGCTTGTATCTCGCCAAATGTATCTGAATATCTTTTAACAGATGGCTTCTTAATGAAGAAAAGAATGCTTTTCAAAGGATAAAGTAGGCAGAGGTAAACCCACCGAGGAGTATGCCTCTTTCTGGCCATCTCTTTTTGATAGTTCAGTGCTTCACCCACACAGTATGTGTCGTTTCACCAAATAAAGAGTCTAGACTTTTTCTCCTCCAGAAAACTGTTCTGGAGTTCCCTTCTCCCTGACTGAAAACCAGGAATTAGAGAGGGACCAGCTATTCTAGCAATACCACAAAATTATTTTTACTAATTCCTCAAATTTCAGCCTCACTACCAATTTCCACAATGTCTCTGGACTGTTCATTTTAAATTCTGTTTGTAGCTTTCAGGAATCCAATAGAGTAAATAATTCTTAAGAACAACTCTCTTCAGCCCATTATGTTATAGGTCTCTACAACCTGCTCAGAAAATCATCACTTCTCTAGCTAATCTCCACCATTCACCGAAATGCATTAACATTTATTATCTGTTTGTATTTCTCTTTTAATTCCCTTTGTTCTTATGGATTTAATCTATTTCTTCTTTCTTATCTTTTAAAAAATCCATTTACTTTTATTCAGTGGTGTTGAAGGGATATCATAAATACATGTATCTAATGTGCTTTGTTTCTTAAACATGTTATAAATGATTAAAAACAGCATCATGAAAAATTTTAAGCAAATAATTTATCAGATGAAGACCCTAAATTATTATTTCATTGATATAAAATTTGTGATTTGCACTTAAATATGAAATTTGCATTGTGAAAAGATTTTTATATGCATTATAAATGATCTAGACTCTAGAGCTTATATGAAAGATTTTATATATGACAGTTAAAATGGTTCTGTGTTTATTGATCTAAGGACAGGTATTAATTTAGACACATGAGTGTATATTTGCATATAACAATTCAATTTATTTGTTGAAATAAAAGATTATATGAGTAAAAGAATGAAGCTTAATAGCATTCTTTTAAAACTGAACTAATTTTCCAACTCTCAATGAAGTAATATTAATGTTGAAAATTTTTAACATAAGTAGCATGCTTTTTTCCAGATGTTGATATTTAATTTGCAGCTAGATAACATAAATTTACTAAAGAAATTGAGTTTTTGTATCAAATGACAAGATTTTTATATTTGAAACATAAAAGTGCCAGAGCATTACTCAGGGAAATAAAAATGGATGTCATTTTATCATCACTCATTATTACACTGTTAATTGAAAACGTCTTTTTCCTAAAACATATTTGCATTTATTTAACCTTGTTACCCTAATTCTGAATTCGTATGATCTGAATACTATTACATGTAGTACGTGGTCATTAATAAAGCTAAATGTTTAGTGACCTAAATTGTAAAAAAAAAAAAAAAATTAGTTTATCATATATTTATGATTCAGTAAAAACCTTAGAATCCAGGTACAGAAATAAAAGAAAGTGGCTGACCTAGATATAAAGTAGCCATGCCTCAGTACAGAAAGAAATGTTATAGAAGTCAATATTACCAAGATTTCTAAAATTAATATTTTTAGGAATGTGATTAGTGAATAATGATTAGCCTATGTGATGTTGTTCACATTTCTATTGACCTCAATGTAAATCATCCAAATACAAAAATTGGAATTACTGGTAAATCATGTTTTGACTTTTCAGAGCAATGTTTGATTAACTGGAATAATCAGTGAATGAGAACTGTAGTCATTGAAATAATATTTCATCTTTTATTTTTTTTTGAGACCGGGTCTCTTTATGTCACCCTCCATAGAGTTCAGTGGCGTCACAGCTCACAGCAACCTCAAACTCTTGGGCTTAAGTGATTCGCTTGCCTCAGCCTCCCAAGTAGCTGTGATTACAGGTGCCTGCCACAACATCCAGCTATTTTTCTGTTGCAGTTGTCACTGTTGCTTAGCTGGCCCAGACCAGGTTCAAACCAACTGGCCTTGGTGTATATGGCTGGCTGCATAACCACTGTGCTACCAGCACCAAGCCATGATATTTTATCTTTGAGTAGCTTCATTTATTGATTTAATGCATTGTCTCTATTATGTGCGAGACACTATTGCTAAGCATTAAAGAAATAAAAGTAATTAAAATGAACAGCTTTGCGATTTCATGTAGGTTAACAATCTCTACATGTAGGTTATAATCACAAATGAAGCTTTAACATAACTCTTCTGAATATTTAAAATTTCTTATTTACAGTGAAGTTAATTTCTTATACCACCTCCTGCAAAAATTATTGTAAAATTATCACTATGAGTGAGTGCTCTTTGAAAAACTCAGAAAACTGCTCGAAATACGCAATTGTAGTTGATATCATGATGTATACATGTGATATGTGTGTGTGAATATAATAAAATGGGTACTTTTTTATGCAGTTTGTGGCTGGGGCTGGGCTTGAACCCACCACCTCCAGCATATGGGGCCAGCGCCCTACTCCTTTGAGCCACAGGTGCCACCCAAATGGGTACTTTTTATTTATTTTTATTTATTTTTTTTTTTTTGTGGTTTTTGGCTGGGGCTGGGTTTGAACCCGCCACCTCCGGCATATGGGACCGGCGCCCTACTCCTTGAGCCACAGGCGCCGCCCAATTTTTTTTTTTTTTTTTTTTTTTGGCCAGGGCTGGTGTTGAACCCACCACCTCTGGTGTATGGGGCCAGTGCCCCACTCCTTTGAGCCATAGGCACTGCCCCCAAACGGGTACTTTTTAAAAGGAAAAAGTCATGAAATTTAAAATGCTAAGCAGTATGTTACAAATTCTTGGAAGAATTTGTAAATATTCTAATTATTCTCTTTTGGTATTCTGAGTTCCAAAGAAAACAGATAACAGTTAAGTGAACCAGGAGAGGAAAAACTGAAATGCAAGGTGGTATGTTAATGATCTGACAGAAATTTCTCAATGCACTGCTCATGTTAGGTCAGATGAGACATCTTCTGTGAGACCACACAGAATTCCTGAATCTCCAAACAGTTGGTGGGAGGGAGGAAGGCAAATCAATTTAACTTTGACTCCATCTTGAATGCAGCATCTCCTAGTCAATATTTCCTAGGCCTAATTTCCCTGAATTTCTAGGTTCTTGATCTGACCCTTTCTAGCAGCCTTGGGAAAGCCAAAGAGAGTATTCATCCAGCTGAGGTTTACATAGTGGTCTTTCATGTTGATGGGCACCAGGCTGGGGTTCTTATTGGTCTGTAGAATTGTCGTCGCATTACTGGCTGAGTCTTTACAGTTGTGGAAATAGAGCAAGCTTCTTAGAGAGGGAAGGATGGAGAAGTAAGTAGGGGCCTAACAGGACGATTGTAATTGAGTGTAAAAACAAATTCCAGGGCTGCTTCTGTTTCTCTCTCTCTCACAGTACTACTTTTGCTTTTCTCTTTCTCTAAGTGTATGATTCAGAATTTTTTCTTTCTTTCTTTCTTTTTTTTTTTTTTTAGAGACAGAGTCTCACTTTGTTGCCCTTGGTAGAGTGCCATGGCATCACAGCTCACAGCAACCTCCAGCTCTTTGGCTTAGGGGATTCTCTTGCCACAGCCTCCCGAGTAGCTGGGACTAAAGGCGCCCACCACAACGCCTGGCTATTTTTTTATTGTTGCAGTTGGGCCAGGGCTGGGTTCAATCCCACCACCCTCAGTATATGGGGCCATCGCCCTACTCACTGGGCAACAGGCACTGCCCGAATCAGATCTATTTTACCCCAGATTTAACTACAACATACTTTTGTATATTTTCAAAATTAAATCAGTTAGTGAAAAATTAGCATCTGTAATCATGTTAAAAACATTAATTGCAACTGAAAATGGAAAACATAAAGAAAATGACACTGTCAAAAGAAATTAGTTAATCAGTTACATTATTTCCAGTATTTAAAAATAACCTTGATTTCCAATTTTAAAACACACATGTGGATTTGTAAAAAGAACATTATAATTTGGTGGTATGTATAAAGTTCACTTTTATTTTTTATCAAATTATTTCTTCTACTCCCTGGCAAGCTAGCACATGATACTGAATTTTTGAATAGTTTTATTACTCAAAGGTTATTTCAATTCCTTACACAAATTTGTATTGAAAGTCTTTTGCTGTGCTAGAGTTGTATGTGAAATTATTCTGTTACTTTTATTGACCTTTTGACTTTTCTCTTAAAAAACACAAATATTCTCAGAATGTAATATTATTTTTCTGGAATTTTAAGGTATAGAAAATATAAAGGTAAACAAGAAAACCGACTTTGCCCTGAGACACATAGTACTGTGCAAATTGTGTTCATCTAGTGTCAGCTTTTATAACTGATGTTAGTTGTTCACTGTTTGGCAACTTTAAAGAAAAATAAAAGAAGGAATTTATTAGAACAATACAAAGTTTCTTGTAGGGATTCCAGTAGCTGTAACACATAAGTAAACCAGAACCACACTTTTCTGTAAGGAGGGAGCATGGAGTGATTACAAACTTCTAATTCTGGGTTCTGAGTGATCAGGAACAGAATAGCCTAGAAAGGACGGTCCTCTTTGTATACTGCATAAGGAACTAGAAAAAAGATTCATTTCTGCCTGCTTTTGATCCTTAGAGTCCTTTATGCTAGCCTCAAATTTGTCAAATACACAGCGGCAGACATTCCTGAGCTCATTCAAGCCCTTGTGAAGTGGCTGGACAGCCAGAAGAGTACCTGGAGTCTGAAAGCATAAATTCAAGTTGCTGTTTGAAGGTTGGATTGTAGTGTAACCATAAGGTGCCACTTCTGGCTTCTTCATGATCATGTAACAAAGAGAATTTCCTAGGGGATGGTCCTTATTGTGCAATACGAATGTCACATGGTGTCTGTCTGTTTCAGATGCCTGGACATTTCCAGGGCTGTCTTCCTTTCACCTTCACTTGTTAAGGTAGGTCTTCAATCCGGCTATTTTCCTCTCCAGCTCCTGGTTCTCCTCTTCCGTCACGAGAGTGGGCTCAGGATGATCAGGAGGTGTTGGTGGACTGAGGCTCTACCTGATATTGCCTAACATGGAGGCAGAATAAGAAGGTCAACTTTGTGCTTAGTCACTGTAGCCTTAACAACCCAGGAATAGATAGAAACAAAATAACATATTAAGAACAACTTTTGGGCCAGGCATGGTGGCTCATGCCTGTAACCCTAGCACTCTGGGAGGCTGAGGCGGGTGGATTGCCTGAGCTCACAGGTTTGAGACCAGCTTGCCCAAGTGCCAGACCCCCATTTCTAAAAAATAGCTGGGTGTTGTGGCAGGTGCCTGTAGGCCCAGCTATTTGGGAGGCTAAGACAAGAGAATTGCTTGAGCCCAAGAGTCTGAGGTTGCTGTGAGCTATGACGCCAGGGCGTTCTACCAAGGGCGAAATTGAAAACAAAAAATAGAAAAAGAATGATTTTTATTTGTTGTACTCATTTCTATCTTTATATTTTTAGAAAAAATAAATTAATGAAAGAAGCAAGGCAATACTTAACACAATTTTATAAAACAAATAAGGAAAAGTCAATCCAATCTTTCCTCACTTAACCAGAGTTCAGCAGTAAAGAAGTTTTAAATGGATTAGGTAACTTATGGTAGCATCACAATTTATATGATAGACTGAAAAAAATTAAAACACTAAAACACCATCATCATGGTGATGCAGGACAGGGTGGCACCACAACCTTCCGCCTTAGCCCTGGCAGTGTTGATGCTGCAGCGGCAGGGGGAACCAGCTTGATGGAAGGGCCTACACCTGCAGGGGAGACACTGGTCCTTGCTATCTGCTCCCAGTGGACTTCTGACTGGTCAATTTCATAAATGGCCCTTGCTGTCTCTTCCACATACACTTCTGACTGGTAGATTTCATGTAAGTTTCTAAGGCCTAAGAGTTCATTGGACAACTGGCTGTTACTGACAAGACCCACACCCTAAAAGTCAACATTGAGTTCCCTAAAACAACCCCCCTTCTATTATATAAACTCCTGAGCAGAGAGCTCCAAGACAGACCTTGAGAGAGCAGGAGAGCTTGTTCCCCTCCTGGGTTCTGTCTGCCAGGGCCTTTGGTTTTTGTAAGTTTTTGTATTTCTTTCTGTGAATAAATCCTGACTTTCCACTGATCCTGTGGTCTGTGGATTTATTCTTTGATTTGCCAAGACCAAGAACCTGAAACTCCAGTAGCAATGGAGTGAGTATATTTTGTCTTTTGAACGTATAAATATTACTTTATATTTTGAATCACATATATTTAGGAAAAAATATGTTTTTTTTTTAATACTTGTTCCCCTAGCTTAATTTTATTTATTTATTTACTTATTTATTTTTGAGACAGTCTCACTTTGTCGCCCTTGGTAGAGTGCTGTGGTGACACAGCTCACAGCAACCTCAAACTCTTGGGCTCAAGTGATTCTCTTTCCTCAAGTCTCCCAAGTAGGTGGGACTACAGGCACCTGCCACAATGCAGGCTATTTTTTTGTTGCAGTTGTCAGTGTTGTTTAGCTGGGCTCAGGCCAGAGTTGAACCTGCCAGCCTTAGTGTATGTGGCCAGTGCTATAACCACTGTATTACAGTGCTGGGCCTCCCCTAGTTTATTACTCATTTAATCATTGTTGCTGAGTGTTTTATAGATTAGCACTTTTACCTCTTTTGTGTAATTATATAATAGATGTTTCAAAAGATGAAGATGTGGTGAACTGTAAGTCCCCATTTCTGGAATGAATAACTTATTTCTGCAATTCCTGGTAGTGCTTCTCATAAATAGCCTTTGGTTTTATTCCCCATCTTACAGTAGCTCAAAAGAGTCAGTCCATTTTCCAAGTTCATATAGGGTTTGTTGAGGCATGTGTTGAGAAACTGTATCACAGTTCAACTTCTCCCTCCACTAATTTTTGCTTCCTTCTTTTCTCTTCCAGAAGCATTTTTTTCCAAAAGCACTCTGTAATAATTGTTCTCCGTTAATTTAAGAGTCTGATTTCTAGGAATCCTGTACAGTGATGAAATATTTGAGGAATAAGTGAATAGTTTACATGTATTTGAGGCCATAGTTTACACTGTAGATTAAATATGGAACCAAATCATTATGACTTATCTTATTAAAAGGTGGATTTTAATTTTATTCTCCTTGCGTGTGGGCTGTACTTCATAATTTGTTTGATGAACAAAATGTTAAAGAAGGTGCTTGCTTCGACAGCATATTTGCTAAAATTGGAATGATACAGAGAAGATTAGGATGGTACCTGTGCAAGGATAATAGGCAAATTTGTGAAGAGTTTTTATTTAAAAAAAAAAAAATGTGAAAGAAGAAACCTTCCAGGCTAGGTTGTAGGAAGCTTTTACGTTTTGACTTAATGCTTTTTAAGAATATTTTTTAAAGTTTATTTATAAAGTCTATCATTTCAAATCTTCTTGAGGGCTACCCTGAGAGGTACCCTAAACAGGAAATGACCTGTTTAGGCACATAGGTGTGTCAGGTACCAGTCCCAACAATGCTATGGGTTCCCTCCCACTGCCTTGGTGGAAATGAGAGGATGAAGATAAATGAAAATACAAGAGACAAAAAGAGAGCTTGAGGCGGAGCAAGATGGCAGCCGAGTAACAGCTTCCTTGCATCTGGGCACTGTGAGTCTGGGGAGATAGGTCTCCAGGCATCTCTGGCTGCTGGGCTCTGCCTATCATCACACCTGAGAGGATACAGGGAGTCAGCGAGAGACTTCTGGACCCCAAGAAGAGGACTAAAACAGTGGAAAACCTGCAAGTGGTCGTGTGTGTTCAATCCATCTAAACCCACCCGCAACTGTAAGTTCAGTAGCAGCGAGACTGCAAACCAGAAAGGCCTTACCTGTGAACTGTTTTGGTGTCTTTGGACTTGGCACTCAGCTGAACTGCCTTGGGGAGACCCTGAGCAGGAGTGTGGAGAACTTTGGCCTTTGTCTAGGGCCCCAGTCTGAGCCACTGAGCCAGACGGAGCTAATAGTGTTTGGCTCTGGGTCACAGGTAGACATTGTGAGCGATCTGCCCTGGCAAGCTCCGCCCTCAGGGTCGCAGAGCTGGAATTGGGTGGGAGCTGGTAACCCAGCGACCAAGTAGCCTAAGGGCGGGGTCTGAGCCGCCTTGCAGCCCTAACCCTCCGGGGCAGAGGGAGACCAGTTTTGACACACAGGGTAAGTGTATAGCCACTTCAGCAGTGATTCCAGCGACAAGCACTTCCCTGAGAAAGCTTCTGCTCAGTAAGTGAACAAGTTCAAAGTGCCTTTTAAGTGGGCTGAAGAGAGATTTAGGGTGTCTACCTGCTGAGGATTGAGAAACTAGCAGCCTCCAGTCATATCAGAACTGTGATTAACATCTCATACCCCAGAAGACCATGTGTTGCCCAGACAATATTCAATAACATATACATACTGCTTTGTTTTTGGTTGTGGTTTTTTTTTTTTTTTGGTTTGGTTGTTTTTTTTTTGTTTATTTTGATGTTGTGGATTGTTGTTTTGTTTTTTAAGTTCAACCTTTTCCATACAGATCCTTTCTCTTTCTCAATTTTTCTAGTTTAATTATAATTTCCCATTGCTGCCTATTTCAATAATTAGAACTTCATTTTTGTTAGTGTTTCTACCGCTATTATTTGGTTTTTCCAGCCAATTTTACCCCGTAAGGTTTTCTGTTTGCTTGTTTTGGTTTGATTTACAGCATTTTTGTCTTTCCTCTGTACTTGGTGGAGGTGGGGTACTGTGTCTAATCAGGTTAGCAAAGAGCTACTGACCTCAAGGGAACCACCCAACTGGGCACCCCCAGAAGGTGGTTTGTTTTTTAAGGTTGTATCAAAGTACCCTACTGTACACCTATATTGCTCTGTCTCCCTCTTTCTGTGACTCTCTTCTTTTTGTCAATATTCCTTTTACCCACGCCCTCTCCTTTCTCTATTTTTCTTTTTTTTTCCTTATCACTCGGTCCTCTTTTCTTTCAACCCTTTTTTGCTCTTAAACCTTCTCACCCTTCTGGTCCTGTAACCCTTAGTCCACAGGCACGAAAACTTAAAGAGCAAGAGGAAGTGAAAGGAAAATTAGGGCAAGGAAACAGATAAAAGAAATCACCCATGAGGAAGAATCAGCAGAAAACACCAGGCAACATGAAGAACCAGTCAAGAACAACCCCGCCAAGGGACCATGAAGTAGCTACTGCAGAGGATTCCACCTATACAGAAATGTTAGGAATGACAGAAAGGGAATTTAGAATACACGTTGAAAACAATGAAAGAAATGATGGAAACAATGAAGGAAACTGCTAATAAAGTGGAAAATAACCAAAAGGAAATCCAAAAACAGAATCAAATCAGAGATGAAAGATATGAAGAACATAAAAAGGATATAGCAGAGCTGAAGGAAATGAAACAGTCAATCAGGGAACTTAAAGATGCAATGGAAAGTATCAGCAACAGGTTAGACCATGCAGAAGAAAGAATTTCAGAGGTAGAAGACAAAGTTTTTGATATAACTCAGATAGTAAAAGAGGCAGAAAAGAAGAGAGAGAAAGCAGAACGTTCACTGTCAGAATTATGGGACTTTATGAAGCGTTCCAACATACGAGTTACAGGAATCCCAGAAGGGGAAGAAGAATGCCCCAGAGGAATGGAAGCCATACTAGAGAATATTATAAAAGAAAATTTCCCAAATATCACCAAAGATTCTGACACACTGCTTTCAGAGGGCTATCGGACCCCAGGTCGCCTCAACTCTAACCAAGCTTCTCTAAGACACATTGTGATGAACCTGTCCAAAGTCAAGACAAAAGAAAAGATTCTGCAAGCTGCCAGGAGTAAGTGCCAGTTGACCTACAGGGGCAAATCCATCAGAGTGACCGCAGACTTCTCTAATGAAACTTTCCAAGCAAGAAGACAATGGTCATCTACCTTTAATCTCCTTAAACAAAACAATTTCCAGCCCAGAATTCTGTACCATGCTAAGCTAAGCTTCAAAATTGACGGAGAAATCAAATCATTTACTGATATACAAACATTGAGGAAATTCTCCATAACAAGACCAGCTCTACAGGAAATACTTCAACTGTTCTGCATACTGACCACCACAATGCATCAGCAGCAAAGTAAGAACTCAGAAATTAAAGGACAGAACCAAACCTCCACACTGATGCAAAAGATAAAACTAAGCAATGGACTCTCACAAAATAAGACGTGTAGAATACTACTACACTTATCAATTATCTCAATAAATGTTAATGGCTTGAATTCCCCACTGACGAGACATAGATTGTTTGACTGGATTAAAAAACACAAGCAATCCATTTGCTGTCTGCAAGAAACACACCTGGCTTCAAAAGACAAATTAAAGCTCCAAGTCAAGGGTTGGAAGACAATTTTTCAGGCAAATGGAATTCAGAAGAAAAGAGGAGTTGCAATATTATTTTCAGATACATGTGGATTTAAAGCAACTAAAGTCAAAAAAGACAAAGATGGTCACTTTATATTGGTCAAGAGAAAAATACAACAGGAAGACATTTCAATTCTAAATATCTATGCACCCAATTTAAGGCAGATTCTTGAAACAGACCTTACTCAGTCTGAGCAATATGATATCTGATAATACCATAATAACAGGGGACCTTAACACTCCTCTTACACAGCTGGACAGATCCTCTAAACAGAAATTAAACAAGGATATAAGAGACTTAAATGAGACCCTAGAACAACTGTGCTTGATAGACGCATATAGAACACTCCATCCCAAAGATAAAGAATATACATTCTTCTCATCACCCCATGGAACATTCTACAAAATTGATCATATCCTGGGACACAAAACAAATATCAACAGAATCAAAAGAATTGAAATTTTACCTTGTATCTTCTCAGACCATATGGCACTAAAGGTGGAACTCAACTCTAACAAAAATGCTCAAACCCACCCAAAGGCATGGAAATTAAACAATCTTCTGTTGAATAACAGATGGGTGCAGGAAGAAATAAAACAGGAAATCATTAACTTCCTTGAGCATAACAACAATGAAGACACAAGCTACCAAAACCTCTGGGATACTGCAAAAGCAGTTTGGAGAGGAAAATTCATTGCTTTAGATACCTACATTTGAAAAACAGAAAGAGAGCGCATCAACAATCTCACAAGCCATCTTATGGATTTGGAAAAAGAAGAACAATGTAAGCCTAAACTCAGTAGAAGAAAAGAAATATCCAAAATCAAATCAGAGATCAATGAAATTGAAAACAAAAGAATCATTCAGAAAATGAATGAAACAAGGAGTTGGTTTTTTGAAAAAATAAATAAAATAGATAAACCATTGGCCAGACTAACGAGGAATAGAAAAGTCAAATCTCTAGTAACCTCAATCAGAAATGATAATGGGGAAATAACAACTGATCCCACAGAGATACAAGAGATCATCTCTGAATACTACCAGAAACTCTATGTCCAGAAATTTGACAATGTGAAGGAAATGGATCAAAATTTGGAATCACACCCTCTCCCTAGACTCAGCCAGGAAGAAATAGAGCTCCTGAAAAGACCAATTTCAAGCACTGAGATCAAAGAAACAATAAAAAATCTTCCAACCAAAAAATGCCCTGGTCCAGATGGCTTCACTCCAGAATTCTATCAAACCTTCAAGGAAGAGCTTATTCCTGTACTGCAGAATTTATTCCAAAAAATTGAGGAAGAAGGAATCTTCCCCAACATATTCTATGAAGCAAACATCACCCTGATACCAAAAACAGGAAAAGACAAAAACAAAAAGGAGAATTTCAGACCAATCTCACCCATGAACATAGACACAAAAATTCTCAACAAAATCCTAGCCAATAGATTACAGCTTATCATCAAAAAAGTCATTCATCATGATCAAGTAGGCTTCATCCCAGGGATGCAAGGTTGGTTTAACATATGCAAGTCTATAAACGTTATCCACCATATTAACAGAGGCAAAAATAAAGATCACATGATCCTCTCAATAGATGCAGAAAAAGCATTTGACAAAATCCAGCATCCTTTTCTAATTAGAACACTGAAGAGTATAGGCATAGATGGCACATTTCTAAAACTGACTGAAGCTATCTATGACAAACCCACAGCCAATATTTTACTGAATGGAGTAAAACTGAAAACTTTTCCTCTTAGAACTGGAACCAGACAAGGTTGTCCTCTGTCACCTTTACTATTCAAGGTAGTGCTGGAAGTTCTAGCCAATACAATTAGGCAAGATAAGGAAATAAAGTGAATCCAAATGGGAGCAGAAGAGGTCAAACTCTCCCTCTTTGTTTACGAAATGATCTTATACTTAGAGAATCCCAAAGACTCAACCACAAGACTCCTAGAAGTCATCAAAAAATACAGTAATGTTTCAGGATATAAAATCAATGTCCACAAGTCAGTAGCCTTTGTGTACACCAATAACAGTCAAGATGAAAAGCTAATTAAGAACACAACTCCCTTCACCATAGTCTCAAAGAAAATGAAATACCTAGGAATATACCTAACGAAGGAGGTGAAGGACCTCTATAAAGAAAACTATGAAATCCTCAGAAAAGAAATAGCAGAGGATATTAACAAATGGAAGAACATACCATGTTCATGGATGGGAAGAATCAACATTGTTAAAATGTCTATACTTCCCAAAGCAATCTACCTATTCAATGCCATTCCTATCAAAATACCAACATCATACTTTCAAGATTTGGAAAAAATGATTCTGCGTTTTGTATGGAACTGGAAAAAACCCCGTATAGCTAAGGCAGTTCTCCGTAACAAAAATAAAGCTGGGGGCATCAGCATACGAGATTTTAGTCTGTACTACAAAGCCATAGTGCTCAAGACAGCATGGTACTGGCACAAAAACAGAGACATAGACACTTGGAATCGAATTGAAAACCAAGAAATGAAACTAACATCTTACAACCACCTAATCTTTGTTAAACCAAACAAGAACATACCTTGGGGGAAAGACTCCCTATTCAATAAATGGTGTTGGGAGAACTGGATGTCTACATGTAAAAGACTGAAACTGGACCCACACCTTTCCCCACTCACAAAAATTGATTCAAGATGGATAAAGGACTTAAATTTAAGGCATGAAACAATAAAAATCCTCCAAGAAAGCATAGGAAAAACACTGGAAGATATTGGCCTGGGGAAAGACTTCATGAAGAAGACTGCCATGGCAATTGCAACAACAACAAAAATAAACAAATGGGACTTCATTAAACTGAAAAGCTTCTGTACAACTAAGGAGACAATAACCAAAGCAAAGAGATAACCTACACAATGGGAAAGGATATTTGCATATTTTCAATCAGACCAAAGCTTGATAACTAGGATCTATAGAGAACTCAAATTAATCCACATGAAAAAAGCCAACAATCCCTTATATCAATGGGCAAGAGACATGAATAGAACTTTCTCTAAAGACGACAGATGAATGGCTAACAAACACATGAAAAAATGTTCATCATCTCTATATATTAGAGAAATGCAAATCAAAACAACCCTGAGATATCATCTAACCCCAGTGAGAATGGCCCACATCACAAATTCTCAAAACTGCAGATGCTGGCGTGGATGTGGAGAGAAATGCACACTTTTACACTGCTGGTGGGACTGCAAACTAGTACAACCTTTCTGGAAGGAAGTATGGAGAAACCTCAAAGCACTCAAGCTAGACCTCCCATTTGATCCTGCCATCCCATTACTGGGCATCTACCCAGAAGGAAAGAAATCCTTTTATCATAAGGACACTTGTACTAGACTGTTTATTACAGCTCAATTTACAATCGCCAAAATGTGGAAACAGCCTAAATGCCCACCAACCCAGGAATGGATTAACAAGCTGTGGTATATGTATACCATGGAATACTATTCAGCCATTAAAAAAAATGGAGACTTTACATCCTTCGTATTAACCTGGATGGACGTGGAAGACATTATTGTTAGTAAAGCATCACAAGAATGGAGAAGCATGAATCCTATGTACTCAATTTTGATATGAGGACAATTAATGACAATTATGGTTATGGGAGGGCAAACAGAAAGAGGGAAGGAGGGAGGTGGGTGGGGCCTTGGTGTGTGTCACACTTTATGGGGGCAAGACATGATTGCAAGAGGGACTTTACCTAACAATTGCAATCAGTGTAACCTGGCTTATTGTACCCTCAATGAATCCCCAACAATAAAAAATAAATAAATAAAAAAGAGACAAAAAGAAAGTTTAAGATAGAGCTGGGCCAGGAGTCTGTATGCTCTTCTTTGTGAGTTTCCACACAGCATGTAGCATCTTGTTCCAGGCCAGCTTCATTTTTATTTCATACATTTCATTATTTTTAATCGTAAATCTCATGAGGGAAGGGCAAACAATGACAGTAAGGTTCTTGCAATACTAGCATTATCCTAATTAAACTATTTTTTAATTATGCTAATTAGATGGATTTACTTTTTACTTTTATTGCTCTAAGGTATTTATGATCTTTAAGGCAAACAGAACGTGGAATAGCGAAAAACAGTCCAAGAGCAGAACATCAGAGAAGACCTCAATTAGGCCATGCACACAAATCACAGGAGTGACAATTAATACTCAAGAAGTTTTTTGCTCAGGCAAACATACATTTCTGGTCATATTGAGATGACAGAAGAAAAGAGATATTTTATCTCCAGAGCAAATCTTGCTGTCTTTAATAAAGTTTAAACATTCTACATAGTCTATCTTTACAAAAACACTTCCTCGCTCAGGGAGAATAACCCCCCCTTTCTGGGCAAGTCTCACCTGTTTAGAGACCTCCTTAGGTGGGGGGGGGTTGTTATACTGGGGAAGGCTGAAGTTTTAGCAGGATGTTTGTGGAGTTTTAAAGTCTCCAGGCCTCTGGCAGTGGGTTTTGCACCCGATTCAGGGTTTTCCACATCCACTTCTCTCCTGTTTCTGTTTTCCATGGCCATCCTCTGCAAGCACTTTCTTAATTTAATTCCTAACTGACTTATAACTAATACTTGTATATTGGTTTTAGGCTTATTAAATCATTGTTACTAGCAATGCAAGCACATCAAGATATGACTCTCCCCTTAAGAATGCCCACGTGCATCTACATAGGTCAATGATCCAACTGATCTAGGCCTTATAATCATCTCTAAAACCACACTTTGTATATGAGGAAAACTTTCTTAGAACTGCCAAGTGAGACCATCAGCCATCTAGCCTCCATTGTGTGATTTTTCTTGATGCCATGAAACAAAGGCATTATCAGGCAGAGCCCTGGCCACATTCCTAACTCTCACATCCAAAATTGTGACATGGAATGAAATTTTTGTTTTAAAGCACCAAATTTTAAGATAGGTGGGCATCCATTTATGAATCAGAATAGCTTAGGACAATAACGAGCCTGTTCCTCTTCGTGTGTGTGTGTATGTGTATAAAATGTGATACTATGTGTAGTATTTCTCAATCTAAAAATCAATACAAATACCTCATGTCCATTTTTAAGACTATAATAAAACTTTGCCTGATAAATATAAAATACAAAATTTGACAAAAATAAGATAGAGAAAACAGGCATGATTTTATATATATTGAGT